>NC_143566.1:24035735-24344117 GCF_054136105.1 Typopeltis vanoorti
GTGGTACTTTGGTTCAAGACATGACAAGAAAAATTCCACAAGTTGAGGCAGATTCTCACCCACATCTTCTAACACTGTTTAAATATCAAATCAACCCAACCACAGAATACTGCTCACACATTTGGGGTGGTCTTCTTAAAATTTAAGATTCCGTGATGCTATCCAGAAGAGATGACCCCTTTTCTCAGAGTCATTCCAGTCGCTCTTTCTCCTGTTTGGTTTTTTCCTGTGTCTGTTTTATAAGTACTTTCATGAAGTGTTCTGCAAAATGGACCATTTCTCTTCTTCGAAGATCCTAATGTAAAATGATGGTACGATGATAGAATTTCATGTTGAATGGGAATGTCTCAGTTAAACAGAGGGCTCCCACTGTTTTTGTCAGGGAACTAGGGAGAACAGCAAAAAGTCTAAACTCAACAGAGCTCAAGATTGGTACTATCAATGTAAGAAGCTTCAATGAAAAAGAATTAGCAGAAGAAATGGTTAAGTACCAGATTGACTTGACAAAAATAGGTGAGATCTTTCTAGGTGACAAATACAAAATGTTATATTCAGGCAGTAACAATCAGGGAAGAGGGAATAAGTATAATATTAAACACTAAATATGAGAATAATCATCTTGAATGGCAGGCAATATCAAGTAGAGTGATGTAGGCAAATATCAGAATGGGGAACTGGACAATGAGACTTACTTGTGCTTATGATCCTGCAGAAGGTTCTACCAAAGAAGAAAGGGAGTAATTTTTTGAGGCATTAGAGGATAGCCGCTTTTGAGATGTAGAGTTATAAAAGGCTGTTGAGGATATTATATATACTGAAAGGCGTACAAATGAATGGTTGTTAGAAAAGATCAGTAGAACTTTAAGGCTTCTTAAGGATATTGACAGAAGTTCTCAGAGCAGTAATAGAAGGTAAAGTTCATGGAAAAAGAGGAAGGGGTCAACTGTCAATGAGATGGATGAATGATTTCTGTGTGTGTGTATGCAGTGACTGATCTTCAGATAGGTGAAGCCTCCAGAAAAGCATACAACAGGACTACATGGCAAGGACTGATGTGGTGCATCGGAGTGACCATGCGGTATCTGTGGTTGTCTAATGAACAGATGATGATGATGGAACAGAGCTTTCATAGTATCTATCTATAAAAAGGAAAGTAAAACTGAATGCAAGAATTACAGACATATTTCCCTCCTGAGTGTTCCTGCTAGAATTTATATGAGTATATTTGAGAAATGGCTAAAAATTGTAGAAGGGAAGCTTGGTGAAGAACAAGCTGGATTCAGGCCAAATAGAGATTGTCAGGATCAGATTTTCACTTTAAGACAAATAGTTGAGAAATCTTGGGAATATTACAAAGATTTGTATTTACGTTTTGTTGATCTGGAAAACCTTGCAGGTCCTAAGCCCGGAGAAATGGGGAGGGTTAACGAGGGGCCGCCCACCCCTCCTGTAAAAATGCCTCTGGTTACGAAACAAACACCACAGAAGCCTCGGAATTTGGATGCTTTTACGACAATGATTACCAATCGTTTTGGAACCTGGAACATACGCAGTTTTGAAAGTAGGAGCTCTTTAATGTGACGAATGGCTTACAACAGTATAAAATTGGACTGTGTGCTGTACAAGAGGTGCGTTGGCCGGGCCACGGCTTGACCCGCAATCAGAGGTACACGCTATACTATAGTGGTGACAACAGAGGACGAAGAGTCCTCGGAACTGCGTTTTTAGTTAGTGGTAAATTTTTGTGTAATATTTTAGATTTTAAACCTGGGAACAATTGGCTGTGCACTATTCGAGTTAAGGGACGTTTTCAAAATGTATCTATTGTGAACTGTTATGCTACAGAAGAGAGCTTGGAGGAAGCTAAAAATTGTTTTTATGAAGTGCTTGAGCGTACCTGTGCTAGTCTACCGTCTTATGACTTCAAGTTAGTGGTGGGAGAATTCAATGCGAAGCTGGGGGGAGAGAGAGCGTGTGTGTGGCGCCCTTTCGTGAGTTGTGAGTACACAAGGAATGTAACGATAATGGGACCCAACTTGCAAGTTTTGCTTCAGCCACTTTGATGCTTTGTAAAGGGCACTATGTTCGCACGCAAAAACGTCCACAAGCAGACCTGGAGATCACCGGACGGTAGAACAGCTAACCAAATAGACCATGTACTAGTGTATCGACGTCACCACAGCCCCATCTTGGACGTGGGGAGTTTCAGAGGAGCAGACAGAGATAGCGTCTACTAGCTGGTAGCCTACGATTTCAGGCACAGAATCGCAGTTCAGAAGCCTTCATGTCCTACTACACGACCTGCATGGGACTTGGACAAGTTGAAAACAGCTGAAGGCAAGCGGGCCTTCCAATTGGAGCTACAGGAAGAGGGCAATCCAGATGGGATATGGAATACCATCAAAAATACGATCGTGTCAGCTGCCTCGGGAACTGTGAGAAAGAGAAGACGAAAGGCATGGTTTAATAGAGAGTGCAAAGAAGCTGTAGCAAAATGAAAGGAAGCACTATTGAACTACCTAGAGGACAGTAGGAAGAAGGTAATATGAGAGGGTGATAAGAGTGGTGAATACATGTCTACGTGGGGAAAAGCAAAAGTATCTTAATGAGAAGGTGGCCAGCATAGAGGGAAATGTATTGGACGATCAAAGCCATGCGAGGCACCCAGATACAAACAGCAACCATAAGAGATGAGAGTGGAAATCTAACAAACTCAAAAGATGCCCTCGCTCAGTGCCAAGATATTTTGAGAATTTGCCTAACATCAATATTAGAACGGCAATACCGGAGAATCATACTCCTTACCAAACTGCTGAACCATATATTGAAGAGCCGACACTTAGTGAGATTACTCGTGCTGTCAGCATGCTAAAAAATAATAAGGCTCCAGGAGTGGACTGCATTCCGGCAGAGCTTCTGAAGAATGGCAGGGAAGTCCTGCTGGAGCAGTTGCTCTGACGAGAAGAATGGCTGCCAGACGAGTGGAAGGAGATAAGTCTCAATGCGGCGGGGTATCTCACTATTGACGACTGGCTACAAGGTGCTGTCTAATATCATGGTAATGCACCTCACACTATATGCAGAAGAGTGTCTTGGTGACTACCAGACGGATTTCACAAGGAACCATTCTACAAACTTCACGCTGCACCAAGTTTTTGAAAGTGCTGCTGAATATAACCGGGAAGCCCATAATATCTTCATAGACTTTTATAAAGCATATGACTCAATTATGCACCCAAAAATGTGGCATATGTTAGAAGAACTGGGAATTCCTCGAAAAATGGTGCAGGTATATGTGGCTGGTTCGAGAGAAAGAGTGAAAGCAGAAGGCGACTTGTCGGACCCGTTTCAAGTATAGACTGGCGTGAAGCAGGGTGATGGGCTTTCTCCGATTCTCTTCAATTTAGTGCTGGAAAAAGTAATTAGAAGTACACAGCAAGTGGTGGATGGAGTGAATATGGGGGAGGGGGGGGTGCAAGTCAGGATTCTTGGCTACGCAGATGACCTGAACGTCATGGCGCATCAACAAGAGGACGCAGTCGCATTGGTTACTGCCATTGAGGAAGTTGCAGAAGACGTTAGCCTGAAGATAAATGCCGAGAAGACAAAGTACCTTTTCATAAGTTGCCATGCTGATCAAGATCTAGAGGGAGTTGCTCAGTTTAAGAGGGTGACGGAATTTAGGTACCTGGGGTCTATCGTGACTGAAGACAACAAAGTTGGAGCTGATGTCCAGAGTCGGGTAAATGCTGCGAATGTGGCCTATTATCAGGTGCATCCCCTTTTCGCCTCGCACTTGCTGTCTTGGACTACAAAGGTGGGACTATACAAGACTTTGATCAGGCCTGTTCTCCTCTACGGTGCAGAAATGTGGACTCTCATGGTGAGGCAAGCCGACCACCTGAGAGTATTTGAGAACAAGATGCTATGACGTATCTATGGAGGGGTCATGGCAGACGGAGTCTGAAGGAGGCGGTCTAATGCTGCCATCACGTTGTACAACAAAGCGTGTATGGCAGATGTCTTGATGAAGCTGCGAGTCTGGCGTCTTCAGTGGCTGGGGCACCTGCATCGTATGGGCCTCGAAAGAACTGTGAGACAAGTATGGGAGGCCCGACCCCGATCAGGGAGACCGAGAAAGAGATGAGCGGATCGGGAAGTGGAGGACCTGCAGGTTGTCAGGCTGGAGAGAACGGATAGTCGCAGTGGACCGTGCCCAGTTGCGTCACATGGTGCTTGAGGGCAAAAGGGCTGATAAGTCAAGTGATCTGGAAAAGGCATGTGCCAAGAGGGAAAACTCTTCAAAATGCTATAGTTATATGGGACATTATATCAAGCAGTACATAGTGTCTATTTAAGCTGTAAATCAGCAATTAGACTTGAAGGAGATACAGGAAGGTGGTTTGAGGTAAAATCAGGTCTGTGTAGAGTGCACATTATGAAGGAAAATGATATTAAATTTGATATCAAAATTGGTGATGTTAATCTTAGCTGTTTATTTATGCAGATGTTATACTTATGAAAAAATTCAGTACAAGTCTGGAAGATTCCACCACTAAATTGAGTAACTGTTGTAATAAATTTGATATGAAAATCAGCAATAAAAAGAAATAAAAATAGGCAGAAACAATGAAAAATCAACTGTATGAGTGGTGAGCTTATAGAACAAGTAAAATATTTCAACTACTTAGGCACAATTTTTAGTGATGATGGTAAATGAAATACAGGTGCACTAATCTGTCGATTAGTGCACCTTTTCTATCTATACATTTTTTGGCTAACTATTTTAAAAAATCACTCACCAGGATGAAATAATTTAGTTACTGATTTAAAACATTACAAAGTTATTTTTTCATGTCACTGTACACTGCTCCAAATTTACTGCCAAAATTTATGTCATCTGCTAATTACATAGCATTTTGCTGATCATATCTCGTGCCTCCTTTGCAATTGTTTTCCTGACTTTTTTTTTTATTTTAAAGTATTTTCTCAAACTTTCATCATGAGTAAGAGAATTAGTGAGCAAAAATGTGGAAGTGTGAAAATAATTCAAAAAGCCATTGGAAGAAAAACTTGAAATAATAAAGAAAAAATTAACCAGGAGAGTCCAGAGCAAATTAGTCAAAACACTGAATTAGCTGTGTTCAAATGAATTTTAACTTGTGGATCTGAGAGCTGGGTTAAAAATAAAACACTTGACCAAAGTCTAGAGACTGCAGATATGATAGTCCTGAAAAAAAGATTTAGGTGCATGAACAGATGGCAATATCATATTAAAAATGAGGCTCTTAGGAAAGAACTTGACATTGTTAGCATCCAGGAATGTGTTAGCAGAGCTAATCTCAGATGGTATGGTCACTTAAACAGAATGGGAGAGGGAAGATTAGCAAAACAAGTGTGCCAGGTTGGCAGGGAAAGGCCCAGAGGAAAACCAAGACTGATAATATTGGAATCTTGACATAACAGATTAATTTGGAGGAAAATTGTTGATCAGAAGTTACTAATGGTGTAAATTTTTCATGTAATACTATCATATTTATCCTGTACCCTCCCTGAGGGATATATTAGGAATTTGATGATGATGTCATATTAGTCAATCTTTTAGCATGGGAGAGTAGAAATGCATTTTTTTATTTTATTTTTTTTTTTAACATTTGTAAAACAAACCACACACCTGTTAGGATTTATACCCATTAAATGGCAGTATTTGTCTGCCACCAATGGGAATAAAAGACATTACAGGATTTCATTTTTTGAAACTCATTGCTGACAGCCTCTATAATTCAGTCAGTAACAAACTTTGGTTTGAATTCCATCTAGGACAAAAAGAATCTCTATAAGGTTCTTGTGCTTGACCTCTCATTTTTCAAGATGAATTGGTGACAAGATATGCAATAGAAGTAACCACCTATCATTAGGTTCTTATAAAGCAAATCATTTGCCTCACAAGTGACTGAACTTCGGACAGCTATTATTACACCTCAAGGTGCCATTTTATTTTAGTAACTGACCCATAATTGCAGATTAAGTGTAATTATTTTCTATTTCAGTGTGTTTACTGGTGGTGAGTATCATCTATTCTGGATAAATATTCAGTTGTGAACAGCAATTAGTGTGAGTAGAGACAGAAGGAACAGGACATTAAAACAATATAGTTCAAAGATCAAACAACTTTCTACAAAAAGTTAGTAAAAGTTACATTCATTAACTTGATGTTTTAGTTTGAAGTATTCAATATATATATGTATATATATACACACACACAGTGAATTCCAGTTAATTGGGACACGTTACGACTAGAACAGTTTGTCCCAATTATGCAAAATTTTATGGAAAAAGCTAAAATATTACAATAAATTAAAAATAGACAAATTTTCAGTATACTTTTGTTACCCATGTTTTTATTCAAAAAAAAAAAAAGTATATGTGTCAGTATCCCTAAAGAGGTTATATATGTAGGTAACAAAGAGGGATATTTTCCCTAGCAATTATTTTGGAGAAATTTATTGATTGTACTGCCTTCTTGCATAAAGTAGCATCATAATTTGGCAATAAATTTCCTGGTTAGTCACTCATTCATGTTCAGATGTATTATTCTCATTACTTTCCTTGCCTTCTGGAGTCTTTAGGTGTTTTGTTGCAATTTGTTCAACAATTGTATCATCACAATCTTCATTTTTTTTTTAAATACTGAAAACTATTGTCAATGCATAAAAGCTCTTTGTAGTTTCTGACGTGTTACAGTTCCAAAATGATTTTTCATTTTCATTATCAGTCATTTCCTGGTCTGAATTCTTAAAGCCACAATGAACAAAGCAGTTTTCAAATTGTTTTGCTTCTTATTTCTTGCCAACTATCTGCAACAAATTGTACTGCCTGTAAAATAGTAACCTTTGCGATGATTTCTTTGGCCACTGAAGGTGAGCTCAGTTGTTTCAAGGATGTGGTGTACTGCCCTTCCACAATACGTCTTTTTGTATGATTTTCATGTCCAGTGGCTGTATCAAGGACATGGTGTTAGCAGGAAGAAATTCAAGTTGAATGTTTTTCAATCTAACTGAGGGTGTGCTGCACAGTTGTCCAGAAGCTGGAGAATTTTTCTTGAATTTTATTGCATTTCTGCATTACCCATTCCTGAAAAATAATAGGTCATCCATTCATTCTTGTTGGCATAATACAGAACTGGCAAACTTCATTCTAAGCCCTTTAAAACATCGAGGCTTGGCATTTTTTCCAGTAACCAACAGCTTCTATTTGTCATGTCCCGACATGTTACAGCAGCACAACTTAAAAAAAAAAAAAAAAAAAACCTGACAGTGCTGCAAGCTCAGGCAGCTGTCTGGTGTGTGCATGGTAAAACAGACCTGTTTCATCAATATAATAGATTTCATCAGGACTAAACTTCTGCAGCAATTCACTTAGTTGATGTTCAGTGCTTGAATTATCAGCACTGTCCTTTTCACTGTCTTCTTAAATTTTATTTCATGTCTGGTTTTCCATTGCAATAACCATCTGTAGTTTTAGAGCTCATACGGCCCAGCTTTCTAGCAACTCTTCTGATTTGGTTTTTAACATGTACACCCTGTCCAGTTACAATAGAAAAATGTTGATTTGAGAGCTTCCTTGCCTTCTCACAATTTCTCCTGCTGACCTAACAAACGTGCGACTTGTAGATTTTGGAACACTGGTTATTTCTGCCAGCTGACAATGACTGGTTTTTTTATTTTGTCAAGTAAGGCGATTTTCATTGTTTTCATAAACAATATGAAAAATGAACATACAACAGAATACAAATATTTAGGCACCTACTTTACTGCAGATGGAAAGCAAGATAAAGAAATACAAATAAGTTAAGAACAGCCATAGCTAAACTTCTGGGAAAATAAAAATCTGCTCAGATGTTCTATGGGCATCGAGACAAAGAAAAGAATGATAAGACGGCCTGGTTGACCAAATGGTTAGCGTATGCGCTTTCCAGCCAAAAGGCTGCAAGTTCGAATCCTGCCGTGGGCATGGATGTTTGTAATTGTCTGTGAAAATACTAGTGGTGGTGGTGGTAGATGGCGTTAGTATAGACGATAAAGGTAGTTGCAGTTGGTGGAGACAAAGAGTTATAGAGTAGATGCCCTCCCTCAATGAGTCTTTGGACTTCCTGGAGGTGTTACCTAGTAATAATAATAAAATAATAACATTATTAGCATGGCCGGTTTTCACATATGGAAGTGAGACCTGAGTATTCAAGAAGAGAGAGAGTAAGACAACAGATAATGGCCTTTGAAATGTGGTGCTATAGGAGAGCTCTGAAAATCTCATGGACAGAATATGTGACAAATAGATGCCCTACAGAGATCTTTATTATAGGAAATGATCCAGAGAAAGATGAGATTGGCAGGACATACTGAGAGGTTCAGCAGGACAGAGGATACTAACAATTTTAGAAGGAAAAGTTATGGGAAAAGGATCAAGAGGCAAAAAACAAAGGGCATGGCTTGAAGATATAAGATCATGGACAGGATCACATGGCTATGCAGAAACAAAAAGAAAGCCACCAACAGAGAGAACTGGAAAGACATGGTGCTGCACTCACTCACTGAGGAAGCTACATGAAGAAGACGATTTCATCTGTTAATGTTAGATCTTTCCTTGTCATCTCAACAGAGGCCTTATAAAAAAAAATATACAAAAATTAAATTGATACACTTTGTTACATTTTTTCATTAAAAGATTAGCATACACCTGTTTTAATTAAAAGTACTTAGCAGTCACTGTAAGTAGAATCGCTATAATGTCAAAATACATGTGTCCTCTCTACTCTGTATCTTAGCACACACCATTTGCAGCCACTGTCCTAATAAAGTGGCAAGGTGGCCCAAATAAGTGAAGCAACCTTGGGTTTATATTCTTCATTATTTGTCCCAAATAAACAGCTGCACTAATTAACTGGAATCTACTGGATATACATACATCATGTTTATGTATAATGAAATTTAAATTACAAATATCTTCATTCTTTGATTCTTTTGTAATTGTATAAAGTTGAAATTAGGCTGCAAAAGGAACTACAATTCCCATTCAACCTTGGAATTATTATACTAAAATCTTTCACTGCAACCAATTTTATTCTCAATCTAGGAACACCTTACAGCAGTTCAGAATTAAAGAGTAAAGATAAATATAACAATACTCTTCATTCCTTCATAAACACATTCACTGTGCAACCGATTTAGAATATTGATATGCTTATTAACTGATAAATATACATACGGCTTCAAAATTTGTACACAAATAGGATATGAAAATGTATAAACAAATATTGAGTATTACACTCAAAACTATTATACAAACTTTCCTTTGTGCATCACAGTAACCATCAATATTTTATTGAGTATGCTCACAAATGAAAATTCATGTCTTTATTTTACAAGCAGAAAAAACAAAATTCCTAAAGCAAAGATTTACTCAAGGAATGCATCCAAAATAACACAGCTGGCCTATCAACTGCTCTGGAACCTTTCACAAACACTACAAAGATGCTTAACATTTGTTTCATAAAACAATTTCAGCAATAGTTTTATGTTTTATAGAAAACTTCATTGCATTTTATGATTATTTTTTTTATCTCAGACCACATCACAAATATATAAACTCACTATTCAAGTTCATTTATACTATACATTCTATGCATGCTATTAACAGGGTTTGCTTTAACAAATGTACATTTCTACTTAACATAAAAAAAAAAAAACTAATTTGGTCCTTTCCTAGGTAATAGTTCAAATGTAATGTGTATACATAGATCTTTGGATATAAAACATGAAACGTGACTCGAATGCAATGACATTTTAAATATCCACGCACACAAAGTTCTCACGTTACTCTGGTGTGCACAACACACACACACACACACACACAAAATTAAATCATACATAGTAATAATAATGATGTAACAGTAATATTCAGTTCAGAAATGGTTTTACAACAAAAGGAAATATACAAGTTCAAAATTCAACAATTTGTTAAAAATTGGAATTTTTAAATTATTTGTGGAGTTACTTTTACATTTGCTAAAAAGAAATAACATACAAATCATACTGTAAAACATTTACAGTAGTTTACCAGATTTTTATTCCCATTAAATGAGAATGAACTTTCTACATACAGTATAATAGGAAGAAGTTAACTTTAAGTTCACTTAACCAAATAAAATTTTAGTATTCAAATGTATTCTTAGATATTAGGCAGAAAAGCTATATTGCTCAACTCCCAATCCCCTCTCAAATATATTACAGAACCAATTACACATATGCATACAAGTCATTTAAAATATTAAATAAAATTATATATGAATCCAAGTAAATTTTCCTATCCTGCATTTCCCAAATTGTGGTGTGCAGTCTGGTACTGGTCCTCGGGGAAAAATCCCTAATTGCCAAAAAAATACGAAAACCGAAATACAGTATGTGAGCTGCTGTATTAAGCTATAAATGACTGTTAAATAAGAATAAACAATTAAAATGTGCATACACACTTAGTCAGGATCCATTGCCTAACTAAATGATCACTGGCATTGTGTGCTCTTTGTCATGTACAGCTTGGTGTAGAACAAGCTATACATGACAAAAAAGAGTATGCAATGTCAGTTCATTAAGCAAAGTTATTTCATTTTAAATGAAATACCATCTACATCTTCAATGTGGATAACAGTTGCAGCAATTAAAACTGTCCATAAGTAATGAGGTGAAAGATGGAATTAAGTATTATCATATTTTAACTAAACGACAAAAATAAGCTGAAAGTGATATCTAAGATATGTTTGCGGTTATTAAGAGGATTATAGGCTCTTGGATAAAGAGTCAGTGAATATTTTCTTCCAGTTAATGATAATCAAATGTGGATCAAGAAGCTGCTTGTTATGAATTAAAGATGAGGTCATTAATAGATTAGCCAAACTTTGCATACCCTTTTGATAAACTTCATTTATCAAAACCATTTGATAAATTTGGGTTGTCAAAATGAAGGAAGTCAGATTCCTAATGTTGTGACATAAAAGTAAGTGTTCTAGACAGTTTATATATATAAATAAAAAAATGCTGAACCCAATTGAAGGATAAAACTGACTTTCCCTCCTGTCACACAATCATTCAAATTAGTTCTTTTTTTTATTCAAAATTTATTACATACTAAGATGTAATAGCTGAACATCAGAATTCAATTTTTAGTTATTTTACAAGCTTATTTAATTGAGAAAACGATATATACACATGAGGTGGGGGGGGGGGAGATAAACTGACCAAACCAGTTCCCAACTATGTACGGTTTGGGAAATGCTTCATGATGAGTTGTATTTAAAAATTTCTGCACAATTTTACATAGACTGGAGCACAGCTAAACAAAGTCAATGTAAAATTGTATAAATAATGAATGGTGCCATACTAAGAAATCCTGAAGTGTAGAAATATGTTGCAACGTGTCGAAAATAGATTGATACATGGGCTTTTATCTGCATATCTGATCCATCAAAATAACCATTTATGTCACAGATCTATATATATAAGTAGTTGCAAACATTGATTACTGACAGCTGAAAGTAACTCGTTTTTAAAATCTTATCACAGTTTTTTTTTTTAGTTTTTGAAAAATATTCTTCACATTTTCATTATCTGATGTTAGTTGCACTATCTACTTGACTTGTTTTTACAAACATTTATCACTTAATTACTACTGATGTTAATTTGCTTGAATCTAGTTATGTCTAGCTAAAAAAAAAAAAAAAGCTAATAACTAACCCACTAATCAAATGAAATTTCATACTTGGAAGGGTGATGTCATAAATAACAAAATGTTTGGAAAAGCATACTACTGTGAAATTTATGATAAATATTTTATTTTTTATAAAAAAACATATTTCCAATTCTTCTATTCAGAAGAATGTTATTTAAAATGCTAGGAAGAGTGGGAGGAATTACACATAGGCGCTGTTACATATCAGGACTTCAAATGATTTAACCTGAAATATAAATTTTTTTAAATCTAGAATTCCAATGAGTAAATAATGAAGTTGAAACATTTCATATTAATATGGCAAAACACCCTCATCCAAATTATGACAAAATTAATGACTCTAGACAGTTTACATGAAAAAATGTGGCTAAAGTAATGCACCATTTATTTATTAAAGTATTGCACTCACAATGTAAATATGCAATGCAGCTGAATGCTTTAAAAGTCCTGCAATGGTTTACATTTGGACGGAGATCTTGAAAATTGATATGAGCAAAAAAAAAAAAAAATGCTCACAGGGTGCTCCACATTGACAAATAATGTTTCTGGTTCCATTTCCTGTTAAGTATAGCTTCATGGTTGAGCACAGAATTATGGAGTTTCCAAAAAGATCTAAAATAAGTTCTTGCTGTAGTAAACAGTGACAATCATAAGTCATTGCACTGTTTAGGCAGAAAAACTTTTTTTTTTCTTTTTTTTTCTTTTTTCACTGGCTATACTGCAAGAGATGTGACCTCAGACTACACTTTGATTTTGGTCCATGTGCAGATTGATGAACAAGCATTTCTTCACTGGCACCTAGCCTTACCTCTCCTTCAGAAACTGCCTCAAGACCTGATGATGATGATGGTGATTCCTGATTAGCCACATCCTCAAGTTCCTCAACAGCTTGGTAAGAGTTTGTTTCCTGAAATCCCATTGGGAAAGACAAGCTACGAGATGAAGATCCTTTAGATGCAGATTCCTATAAAAGGTGGGGGAAAAAATTTCTTGCACATCAAACTGTGTGAATTAATATGCTGTTAGAATAAAATACATTATATGCAGTTAAGACCCCAATTAATGCTAACCCATTCCCACTTGGTAAAGTGGTAATTCTCCAAATTCTGATTAAAAAATAATTTCTTTTTTAGCTATAATGTCTAGAAAATATTGGGAATATATAACCTTGACCTTGTGGCAGAAAAATTATGTTTTCTTGTTCTTCCTGTTTGAACACCATCAAATGTGCCTGGAGTAACCCTGTCATTCCACTCTCAAGTGCAATCATTGCTTGCCGGATATTGGGCATCCATGTGTGGCTCCACTGTGAGTGGGAGAGCTCTGGTACTGAACAAAACACTTGAGCATGAATCCTTCATCCTCAGTCGTTTCAGGGGCCCTAACAAAGCCCAACCACGTATTGATACACCTTTCGATAACAAAAAAAAAAAAAAATATGATACCAGCTTTAATAATTGCACAACAGGTGAAAAGTTAATAAGGAAAATGTCACCCTTCTTTGTTCAAACGGGTTTAGGACCAGCAGGTTCTCACAAACTCAATAACTGTCTTTGTAGAAACAATGTCAACAACATTCCAAAAAAATTACTCAAGGCTACATCAACGGGTAGAATACCAATAACAGTCACATCCCATAAAACACAATTCCTGTAAAGGAGTGATTTTGGAACACAATTTCCTAACTGTTTCTGATGAGATATGTTCAGAGTTGAGAGATCAGTGCATCCTCATCTGGTTTCAACTAGAAACATCATCCTTACATTTGATATGCCTAAGCCTCCAACATCTGAAGCAAGGTATCTCAATACTGTACATCCCTAATTCACTAAGATACTTCAAGTGTCAGAAATACAGACATGCCCAAATTGCCTGTCATGGCTTTGACACCTATGCCAGAGTGATAGTAAAGAGCATGATAAATCTTGCTCTGCTAAGATAGCTAAAGGTATATACTGTCAAGATCATTCTGAATACTCCCATGCATGCCAGAAATGGAAAGATAAGAAATTCAACAAAACATCAACTGACTCTCATATCATTCCACCATACCTGCACTTTACATGACTGTTTATCTATTGAGTGCATCAATCGCACAATGTATGTGGTTCAACTTGAAAAATGTTCTCATTTGATGAGAACCCACTTGTAAAAAAAACTGTGCCAAGGTCATCACTTAAAGACAAGCCACCAGAATCTCCCAAAGAAAAAACAGATACTTCTGTATCCACAAAAAGTGACTTGAACTTACCCAGTGATCCTGAAACTTCAGAAGATGCATTGGATATTTTTTCAGAGGAAGAGATGGACACTGGTCATCCCTACTTACTAAAAAAAAAATGCCTCCATAATGCAAGTCAAAGAATGATGGTACGGTGCACCATTTGATTGGAAAAGGCTTAAGTTCGATTCTCGTCTTGATGGGAGAAATCTTTACGGGGTTTTTTTTTTCAATTGAAGGTGAGTTAGCTGATCCCATACTTGTGCAGCAGGTTTTGACCCCACATACACACAAATCAGCCTTCAGAATACATGCAATTTACAGACAAAAAATACTGGTGGTGGGCAGCAGATTGGTGCGTTGATAATGGTAGTAGCAGGTGGTGTCCTCCCTTGCTGAGTCTATGGACTCCTTAGAAGTGTCACTAAATAATAATGGTAAGCCCTCAGCCTCCTGGGAAATAGGATCTGTAAAGCCTAAACAGTAGGAAAACTTTGTGGATTTTGCCAGACTATCGATGATATCAAGCACCTGCTGCAAAAACACAAACCTATTTGTTTCTATCTGCAGGGAACATATTTAAACAATGAAAACTAACTTCAAGAATATCACTTTTGTATGCAAGGACAGAATTGGAGATGGGTCTGCTCATCATTCCATCACAGATAGCAAATCACTACTGCTCTGGAAGCAGTAGTGATTTGCTATCTGTGGAGTTTCTAATCACAGTATGCTCAGTATTTCCCACCAAGTTCTGAATTAAATTAAATGGAACTTGATAATCTCATAATACAACTGCCTTAGTCCATACTCTTAATGGCACTGTTGGGCAGTGCTAACAAGAATAGATAAGGTTGTATCATTGAGCAAATGCTCAACAACCATCATCTCTCCCTTGTTAACAACAACAAAGCAAATATCTTCTTTCAAATGATTACAAGCTCTTATAATCTGCTCCTCTGCTTTTTTCTTTTTTTTTCCACTGCTCACATGGGATGTATTGTCCATGCAGCCACCTCAGCATTTCCAAAAAATATCATCCTGATTTCCACTCCATCCAAAACCTTGGTGCAAAATGGGATCCATTTCTTACAACATACTTAGAGTTTAAATGGTCTCGGGACAAAGCATGTTACATGAAATGTCAGAGTCAAAAATAATCCTGGATTACATTACATCATCGATTAATCAAACAATTAGTGCAAAAACTGTATGGAATGAAATCCTAAAGATGAAAGATCGAGAACACACTGTCTACTTTGGACATTACGTACGTACTGAGCCCAAAGCTATTGCAGACACTTTGAGAGAAAACTTTGCCAGGATCTCTGCAATAGTTTCCTATACTCCTGATTTTTTTAATTTTGAAAGAACAAGAGAAACAGCAGCTAAGCTTTTGTACCAAGGGGATTGAGCTATACAATCAGCCCCTTTTTAAGGAGGAACTAATGGGTGAGAGAGGAACACTTCTCCTCTCTTACCCATTATGAGATGATAAACCACCTCTCATGATCTCCTCCTCTTACAACAGAATATTTGGAGAGGAAGAGTTTCCAGACTCTTGGCATAAATCAATTATCATTGCTATCCCAAAGCCAGGCAACGATCCAGGCCAACAATTATCATCCCAATGCTCTGACTAGCTTTGGTCAGAGCATTGGGATGATAATTGGATGTTTTTTCCAAGACTTGTCGTGTCAAGTCTTGGAAAAAATAGTAAACACAAGAAGCAATAAACTTCTTTCCTAAAACAAGAACATGTGGTTTCAGTGTTCTTTGACAGAAAAAAAATCTAGGATACAGCAACTTAAAAGACCTGTTTAATCTTGTTCTGATGTGGCACCTTCCTGTTTTTATTAAGAAGTTTCTATTTAGCCATATCAAGAAGAGAGGGTTCCTCAAGGCTCCGTCTTAAGTGAACTCAATTATTAAACCGCTTCCTCCCACAGTAGGCGGTTACTTTTATGTTGATGATTTCACAATTTACTGTCACTCAAATATGGGGGTCATTGAAAGTCAACTTCAACAAGCAATCGATTGCATCTCTTCATGGGCATTTTGTCATGAGTTCAGGTTATCTGCAGAAAAAAAGCATTCGTGTACGGTTCTGCCAGAAATGCACTCCATATCCATGTCCTCGTTTAAGGAGGGGACAACTATTATTCTAATGGCTAATATAGCCTACTTTCATTTAGGAGTACCCCTTTCTTTACAATGTCATTGGCTCTTTACCCAAATCTTAGGGTAAAGAGCCAATGACATCTGCATTACTGAAGTGTTATAAAACAAAAAGTAGGCTATATTAGCCATTAAAATAATAATATTCCTGTAATAGAAAGCTAAGTTTTATATTTGCAGAAATTCATCATCTTAAGAAATATTGCAAAAAGACAATGAACATCCTCCACACTCTATCCTCTACTGAATGGGGTGCTGAATGATGTTCCTTGCTCTGCATTTGTAATAATAAGATCCATAATCAAAGCTTGATTGCAGGTCCCAGATTTACAGTTCTGCGTGGAAGAGCAGACTGGTTGTTGGACTTGATCCACTACTGGTACTTTTCACACATCACCCATTCAACTCTTGTACAAAATAAATACCTTTAATTTTTATGTTCGATTCCCAGCCATGTTGGAATTAAGGGAAAGGACACTGCAGATGCAGCTCCAAACGTCTGCCAAAAAAATTATGAAGAAATACAAACTTGTGCTACCTACAAAACCAATCAACCAGATCCATAATTTGTTACTCTCACCTTTGATGCTACCTGGTGTTTACAAAGTTCCATGTTCCTGTAAGATGTCTTACTATGGACAAACAGGAAGATCTATTAGTAAATGCATTTCTGAACATCAAGACCATAAATATCAAACCACAGAGTTGAAACCCCAAACCATAGGATCAAATGGAAAAACAACACACGTCTACATAGATCCTTAAGTGAGAAAGTGCTGAAACCAGACCCAACTTAAACCATAATGACGTTCTTACTAACACTAAAGTTGTCATCCTTAATCATGTAAAATAAATTTATATATACTATTTTATTTTAATCTAATTTATTTTTTATCAGATATTTTATATTTAATTCTATATGCTACTGCATGCATAGTGGGATTCCATTGTAAGCATGCGCCCTAACTGTATGTTATTCCTACTTTGTTTGAAATAACCATACTGATGCTGTCCTAAGAATAATTAGGACAAAATATTTAATTACTGTGGTTACGGAGTAGTATTTTTTCTTACGATTTGCTTAGAATACCCATTGCACACAAAGTAGTTGAGCTAGAGACTAATTCTTTATCTCTTGTGACAGAGATCACCCTTTCTTTGAGCATATGTACAATACCTAGTTTTTGTCACACATGGTGTAATGAGGATGAGTGTAGATAACAGCCTCTATGAGTGGGCTTGTGGTATATGCTAAGAGAGACTCCACCTTTGGCTTTTTTTTTTTGGAAATTAAGACATCTAGGAAGGTAGTTTTCATTCATCTTCAAGTTCCACAAGTGAATTTAATTTTGTTGGTAGAAGTTGAGTGATGAAAGAAAATCATGCAACTCAGCAGCACTGTTTTTCAAGCTGATAAAGCATCATCTACATATCTCCACCAAATAGAAGGCTTTTTGTTTGTAGATGTGAGGAAATGTTTTTCCAACTTTTTCATGAATAGGTTGGTACGGAGCTTTCCACTGCAAGGCCAGATAGCTGCTTGTAAATTTTCCCATTCCATCTGAATAATTGGAGTAGAGGCAACAGATTGTCTATAATTTCCATCACTTCATCCTCTGGAACATTATTGAACAAAAGATACAATATCTAGACTAGCTGGAATATCCAATGGTTTTTGTACAAAGTGTTGAGAAAGTTTAATGAAGGAGTCAGCATGTCTGATGTGGTTCTCAAGAAGACTGGCAAGATGTTTTGATAACAGATAAGTAGGTGAACTAATGCCATCTGTGATTGGCCAAAGAGGAATTCTGGTCACAATATTGGGTACCATATAGTCACAGAGTTAAAGGGTGCATAGATTTCAACTTTCTTTTTAGTTCAGTAAGCCATGTGAGCATGTTGCGTAACAGATTGTCAGTGTCTTTATGATTTGTCCAAATAGGGATCATAATCTCACGGAGTATAAGTAGTGAAATCTTAGTCATGGCTTAGCTGTATTCATGACAACTGAACTGCCTTTGTCAACTTTTAATATTATAATATTCATGTGTGATCATTGGTTACATATGTTCATCTTTTTTTGGCTGACTGAAACCGAGAAAATAAATAAGTTAATTTAATGGAGCACATACAACATGTTTAATCAAAACAACTTCTTCAGGCGTGGTAACACTTAAAGCAAATTAAAAAAAACAACAACATAAAAAGCACTGTGCCATTATAATAACAGACTTGTAAACTGAAGTTAAGTTTGAATTGTTATTATAGTCTGTTCTGTAGTTCTATTGTTGTGCAAATGCAAGCATATGAGTTCACGCATACTGGCAGAACTGTGCGAGTCAGGTAGACTATAGTTGAGGTTGCTGTTGATGTGAGAAGGGTCTAGGTCAATTTCTTTGGATTCAACTATGCACCATTCCACTTCATCATGACAAATATAAACATTTGATGTTGCATTCCACTCTAATCCATGTTGGTGGCCTTCGTTTGTGTTCACTGAAGATAAGACGTGACTTGAGAGTGCACTTGCTCTGATTCTATTGTATGAAATGTTCCTCTGGCCATAGAAGTATTGACGATCCTCCTATCAAGCATTATGCACACCTAAAAAGGATGTGTGCTTTGCATTATGAGATACTAAGGCAGTCTGGGTAATGGCCTTTCCGCTAAGACAATTAATGTGAAGTCATTTTCCTCTATATACAAGTAGCTTAGTATCGTCAAGATACATCATGCACAAACTTTGTTTGCTTACACTTGGATAAACCAAGAATATAATTTCTTGGCACCTTTAATATACCTGCTTCTGGGCAGGATGATGGTGTGAGGTAGTGTGTAAATATCATCCCTGGGTTGAATATTTTTCTGTATACTGCAAAAAGTTTTTATTGTTCATCTGTTTTGATCACTGACTGGGAGTACAATATCTCGAAAAAGGAAGTGTCCTATTTTGTTCAACTTCCACCATGAAACAAATTTTGTGATTTAAGTTATGTAGGAAGTTTATAAAGCTATAAAATGTTTCCAGCCACACAGAGAATTTTGCTAAAACACAAAATTGCATAGAAAAGATCACTTGGAATAATTCATGAACAGCACAACAATTTACCTGAGACTGTGCATTAGATGAACTTTCACCGTGCCTCTTCATTCGATGATGTGCTTCTGCAATTGCCAATGTAGCTTGATGTACTTTGCGATAAATTTTTTCTCCTTCTAGTGTATGAAAAACAAACATCCCTTCACCAGTAGCACAATGCCTAAAAAAATATACAAAAAAATCATTGTGTGTGTGTGTAAAGAAAAAAAAAAGTTGAAATATTTAAAAATTATTAGCTAATCAAATGATTGCAATTAATACCAGGAAGGCTAACTTTTATTTATTTTAATCTCTTATTTTAATCTTCAATCTCTAAAATTTATCCTAAAGGATAAATTTCAGAGATTGAAGAAGTTTTTTTTTTTTTTAATCGCTTTGCACTATACTATACAATGCAAAGCAATCCATTCTCAAACTACCTTCAATTTTGAAACTGATCCTTGCTGGACTCGTTACCAAAATGGATAGCATCTCGACTCTAACCAGTAAACTGATCATGGATTTGAATCAACACCTTCAATAAGAGATTTCTTAATACCAAAATAATAGTAAAATAAAAGAAGAAATGCTTCAATAAAGGAGATTTTGTGATATATTTTCCACAGTCTAAATAAAATAAAACACAAAAAATCAGCCTTCTAGAACTGCAAAAAGAGCACTCAGAACACCTAAAGCAAGTGGCTGCCATCTAAAAAAAATTACTTGTCAAAAAAATGGAAATAAAAAAAATCAAAAAAGTACACAACTTGATCAAGTGTGAATTTTATGCTAACAAGGTAGAAATGCTATAAACTTAGCTGGGCTTATTAACTAAAATTATTCCTCTTCTGAGAAATGAACCAGGTCTTCGACATGTACTTTCATGTAATGCATCTATTACATCTGCCACAAATTTTCAAGGGAAAATTTACTTCACTATCCATCTTTTTTCTGTATTCAGTGATTCAAAACTTAAATGCTCGTTATTATACAGCTCATCCACAGTATTAAAAAAACAGCAGAAGCTTGCACAACAGGATTTAATATATTTTTGCAATAATCTCTATGTATCTTCAGGACAACACTGAAAAACAGAATGCAAATGACCACTACCTAACTGAATCCTCTTGTTTTACATTATTGTCCAAAACCTAAGGAAAAACACAATTTCTGAAGATTACAGTTGCAAATTCAGACAAATCTGTTTGTGTAACTGAAGATTTCGAGTAGAAAGCCAAAAAAAAAAAAAAGTTTCCACATCCACTTTACCAACATTTGTGGCCTAAACAGCAACATAAATGATGTGCACACCACCACCACCTACAGTCATCTAAACCAGAACTAATATTCCTTTCAGAACCCCAACTGCCCAAACTACACATTACACAGATTTTTCCACCAGAGACTGCAAATCCTTGAATCCCCACCATATGATCTGCTTTGGCTCAAAATTTCTCTACCAAATCAACCTGCCCTTTTCATATGCTCCCTCTATTGCTCTCCAAACTCTGTCAACCACTCTGACCTCTTCAACTTTCTCTCTCTCTAAAGCTCGACTTTCTGCAGTCTAAGCACGCTAATAGTGAGGTCATCCTACTTGGGGACTTCAATGTCCACAAATTTTATTGTGCATATTGGCTCCCCTTCTCCAATTTCACTGATCAAGCAGGCAGGGATGCTGAGGTGTTAGCCATCAGCAATGACCTATCTCAGATCATCAATCTTCCTGCCAAAATACCAGACAATCCCTCCAGTTTATCAACACACTTGATCTCTTCCTAACAAACTCACCTTCCAGGTATACTGTGGTTGTTGGCTTTCCTCTTGGAAAATCAGACCACATACAAGTCTTTTGCTGCACAACAACCTACACCCACCAGTTCAGAGTCTCGTGTCCTTTGGCAGTATAAGGGTACCATCTGGGTGAATCTCTGTGACTTCTATTCCTCCTTCTCATGGTCTGACTACTGGTTCAGTTCTTCTGATCTAAACACATGCTTAAACTGAATATCAGAAATCATCCTCACAGGAATGAAGGCTTTCATCTCCTATTCCAGTCCATACACTCAGCCACCATTAAAAACCTTGGTTCTCAAAAAAGTGTACCAATGCTGTAAAAGAAAAAAAAAAAAAAACATCTGCTTACCACAACTGGCTCAAGACCAAAACTCCAGCTGGCCAAATGCTGCAAACTCACCTCCTGACTAAATGGCAGTTACTCCTTCTGGTCCCTTGCCAAGGTCAGTGGGCAAAACTTCTGCCCATCCAGGTTTCCACCACTCTCACATCCAGATGGTATACTGTAGTCACCTCACCAAAACACAAGGCCAATTTACTTGCATCACTCTTCTCTTCCAATTCCTGCATTGATGACCTGGGCAAAGTTCCCTCCACTCAACAAAGAATGGCTCCCGACAAAAAAAAAAAAAAAAAAAAAAAAAAAAAAAAAAAAAAAAAAAAAAATCCGAATAATTCTTAACAACATGAACACAAACAAGGTATCTGGCACTGATCAGATGCCTTGTGGGTTAAAAACCTATTGGGTTAAAAAATTGTGCCACAGAACTAACACCTAGCCTATATTGCCTCTTCAATCTATCCTATTCAACTAGCACCTACCTGCATCCAGCCCATCCCAAAGAAAGGTGATAAAAGTCAACCAACAAATTACCATCCAATTGCTCTCACTTCTGTTCTCTCAAAAATTATGGTGAAGGTTATCAATAACCAACTCTTGAACCATCTAGAGACACACCAACTAATCAGCGACCAGCAGTATGGTTTCTGCCACTCACGATCTACAGCTGATCTTGCTTTCACCTATGCACTCAAGCAATGGAGAAATTTGGAGAAACACACATACTTGCCCTCGACATTTCAAAGGCATTTGGCAAAGGGAAGACAGACCATAGGATAGACCAAACTGCTATCCTATGGTCTGTCTTCCCCATTCTGCAATTGGATAGTCAGCTTTCTCACTGTACGCTCACTTTCAAGTGTCTGCCTTTTGTCTTTTCTACAGATAAGACAGTGCTCTGCTCAATTGGCCACTATTATTCTTTCACTTACCTCCAAAATCATTAAAATTAATACAAGAGCCACCGCTAACCAACAACACCCTTTTACTATCCGTCTTAAAACTCACCAAACCAACTTCACTGCCTCCTCTTTTGTTCTGTCTACTTCTGTTGTTTGGAACAGTCTCCCCCATTCTGCCTTCCCAAAAGATTACACACTCAGCTATTCAAGCAAAATGTGAACAGATGCCTCTATTCCTCTTGCCTCCACACACACACACACACACCACTAGTGTGCTATTGGTCTTGTGGCCATTCGTGTGTGGACCAGATATAAAAAACAGTATGCATTCAAATTTTAGAATCTCATGCAAAGGGGTCATGTGGTAGCATTCAACAGGATAAAAGGCTAAACAAATTGTGTTTGAAGGAAGCTCTTTTCACGAAGGAATGAAGTTGCAAACTTGGATGTCTTGTAATGTCTCAAAGACATCATCTAGATGATTTCATGTGCGAAAGAATTATTGGAAAAGTGAAGATGGCCACAGAATTACTGATGTTGCCAGAGTTTGGAATCTCACATAGAATTGTATCCAGACTCTGGGTAGCATTTCAAACCAATGAAATCTGTTCCATATGTTTACTAAGAGGTTGCAATCTTAGCAAACATCTGGAAGAAAAAAAGGAAGATTAATTGCAAGAAGAATCGCCTCACAATTAAATTTCAAGTAACTGACGAAATTTCTGTACAGATATAAAAATGGATCACTTACCTTCCAGCCTCAAAAGTAAACTTTGTAGGATCACTGCCATATCGTCGAAGAGCAGTTAATGGCCATGCAACAAGCTTTAGACGAGGATTAGCTATGTCCCACAAGTATATATTTTCATGAGTAACCTGAAGCAAGCACTCCCCAAATACATCAAGTTTAGGTGTTGGCATAAGATAAACATGAAACTGTTCTGTGGAAGATGAAAAAACAAAACATGATTTCAACCAGTATTTACAAGACTTCTGAAAAGAAACTAAGATGACATGAAATGAATATTTCTACACCTATATAAAATTATTAATAAAGATAAATTGATTTTTATCAGTTCCTTTCTCAAGCTTTAAACTACTAGAAAAGTCACTGGAGATAAATCTGCCAGAACCATATGACAAAGTGAAATCAGGTAGATTTACTTGTATGATCTATACCAAACCTGCTCGATATTACTATTAAAAAATTTCAATTAATGTCATAGGCACAAAACCTGTAATACATTAGTGAGGTTAAGGATTACATAATTCAGAAACTGCTCTTAGAGCCCAAATATGACTTTTTTTTTTCCCATGCCACTTCAGAATAATAGTTTCACAATTGGCCATATAATGCACCACCACCACCACCTAAATGTCTTCACAAACATCCATATTCCAAGCAAAATTCATACTCACAGCGTTGGTTGGAGAGCAGATATGCTATCTACTCAGCCAACCAAGTCATTCATTACAGCAAATTATTTCACTTTTCCTCTGACCTTGTTATTGTAACACGTAATGATATAGTAGTTTATGTGTGAAAATGCTGTTAGATTACTGGTACAGGTTGCAAAGACAAAATAAAATGAAAAACATAATAAATGAGTGGAAGAAAAAAGAGCATAAAAGGAAAAAGATGGTCTCACTGGAAATTACAGTAGGATTCAGCAAATGGACAATGGATTGTTCTGCTGTTTACTTTTTTGAACTAATGTGTGCTTTTCAGCATTGACAAACTAACATTCAAATCTGCATTTGCATATAAATTCATAAAAAAACATTTAGTTTCTAATTAAGAAAAAAAAAAAAGCATATTTTCATATCAAATAAGCAAAACAATGCATGTGTTTAAACTATAAAAATTTCAAAGTTATTAAGATGTTCACAAAAATACAACTTTCAGGTAGAGTTGCTTCAGTGCTGCATTACTCAATTCCCTTGTGTAATTCAGAAGGCTTGGAAAGAAAAATTGGTACTTGTTGTGGAACTAAATAGCAGAGTAGAAAATGACTGACAAAAAAGAAAACAAAGCATTTATCTTTGCTGAAGATAAGTAGATGTCCTAGTTAAACTAAATTCAACTAGTTTTGGGTTCATTTCTCAATACAGAGAATCTTGCAGACTTGTAGCGGATTTATTTAGAAGTATAACATCATCAGCATAAAGCAAAGAGCTGACATTAGCATCTCCAATTCTGATATCATGTTTAATACCACTTTCCTTCATAATGTGATCCATATAGATAATGAATAACAGAGGGGATAATGTACATCCTTGTCTCACACCAGATTTAACATTAAACCATCTTCCTGTACTTCCTTCAATTCTAACTGCTGACTTACAACTCAAATAAAGACTAAGTATTGCTTGATATAATGTCCCATTGACACCATTTAACTGTAGCGTATTGAATAGCTTCTCTCTTGACACCTTGTCATATGCCTTTTCCAAATCGACAAAACTTAAATACAGATCTTTGTTATATTCCCATGCTTTCTTGACTATTTGTCGTAAAGTGAAGATCTGATCCTAACAGCCTCTATTTGGCCTGAATCCAGCTTGTTCTTCCACAATTCTTCTGAACTGCTTCTCAAGTATACTTCTCAAGGCACAAATAAGTCTCATTGTCCAGTTCTCCATTCTCATATTTGCCCACATTACTCTACTTGAGACTGCCTGCCATTCAAGAAGATTAGCCTCGTATTTTGTGTTGAATACTATGGCTACTCCTTCTTTTCCTTGATTGTCATTGCCTGAATATAACATTTTGTATTTATTGCTCAGAACGATCTCACCAGTTTTGGTCTTTTTTGTTTCAGTCACCCCTATTATGTCGATCTGGTACTTATCTAATTCCTCAGCTAGCTCCATTTCTTTGCCATTCAGGTTCCTTACATTGATAGTACCGATCTTTAACTCTGGTGATGTTGAGTTGGGGTTTGTTTTCATATTTGTTCCAGTAGCTGACTTTTCGCTGTTCGCCCTGGTTCCCTGGCGAAAACAACGGGGGCCTTGTTTAACCGGGCGACGCCATACAAACAAAAATAGTTTGGGAAAAATTGGAGAAAACAGCAAAGCTAATAATAATGGCAAATACCTGTTGGATTTCTGCTCAGGACATGGACTGCTTATTACTAACACAATGTTCCAACATAAAAATGTGCATAAATTCACATGGAGACAAGATGCAAGGAATAAGAAAAGTCTCATTGACTATGTTACTGTTGATAGTGATGTTTTCTCACTGGTGCAGGATACTAGAGTGTACAGAGGATTTGAAATTGGAAGTGATCACTATTTAGTCTTGAGCAGGATAAAATTGAATTTTATATTGAAAAGAAGAACATGTAAGAAAGATTTAAAGTGAATAAAAGTTGAGAAGCTTTCAGATGTGAACTGTAGATTAAAATACACAAACATTATTCAAGAAGAAATGATAGTTTGAGAACAGGAACCAAACCTTGGAGATTCAGCTAGAGATGCATATGTTGAGGTTGTTAGCAAGGATAGAAAAATCAGAATTCCATGGTGGACACAGGAAGTTAAAGAAGAAATCATATCAAAATTTCCTGGCAAATAAGTCAGCTTGTAACTCTTAGAGAATACAGAGACAAATGTAAGAAAGCGAAGCAATGTGTAAAAAAAAGAAATAGTTAAACAAAAGTCACAAAAAAACTTTGGCAAGAATATAGAAAATAAATATCAGGAAGGTGGCAAAATATTCTGTAGGCTTTTGAAAAAGCTCAGAAATGGAAAAAAGAGTGCTGTAAAAGGAATTAGAGATGATAAAGGTGACATGAAAACTGGAGAAAAAGATATCCTCGATGCATGGAGTAATTACTTCGAAAAATTGCTAAATGAAACAAACAGTGACAGCACAGTGGTAAAAAACATAGCCTAAAATAAGGAAAGGCAGCAGGAGCAGATGATATTCGACCAGAAATGCTGAAGTATGGAGGTATAAAAGGTTGCACTGTATAGTTCAGAAGGCCTGAACAGAGATGAATTCCAGATGATTGGAGTAGAGCTCTCATAGTATCCATATATACAAAAAAGGAAAATAAATACAATTACAGATGTATTTCCCAAATGAGTGTTTCTGGTAAGATTTATGCAAATATACTTGAGAAACAGTTGAGAAGGATTGTTCAAGGAAAGCTTGGTAAAGAACAAGCTGGATTCAGGCTAAATAGAGACTGTCAATTTTCACTTTACTACATATCTTGGGAAAAGAACAAAGATCTGTATTTAAGTTTTGTAGACCTGCAAAATGCACATGACAAGATGCCAAGCTCTTCAAAAATAGTGTCAATGGGGCATTATATCAAGAAATAGTTAATCTTTATTTGAGTTGTAAGTCAGCAGTTAGAATTGAAGGAAGTACAGGAAGATGGTTTTATGTTAAATCTGGTGTCAGACAAGGATGTACATTATCCTCTCTGTTATTTATTATCTATATATATTATGAAGGAAAGTGGTATTAAGCCTGATATCAAAATTTGAGATGTTAATCTCAGCTCTTTACTTTATACAGATGATGCTATACTTTTAATTAGGGAATCTAGTCTGCAAGATTCCCTAATTAAATTGGATAACTGTTGTAATAAATTTGGTATGAAAATCAGCAAGACAAAGACAATGAAAATAGGCGGAAGCATTGAAAATATTGACTGCATTGTTAATGGAAAACCTATAGAACAAGTAAAACGTTTCTGCTACTTAAGCACAATTTTTAGTGAAGACAGTAAATTATTACTTGTCTTGACAGGTAACAAATTGGTTTGGAGGAAAATTGTTGATAGGAAGTTAGTAATGATGTAAGTTCTTCATGTAGTACTATCATAATATCCTGTACATGTCGGGATATTTGATGAGATGATGATGGTTAGAAGTCAATTGAATAAATTTATATGGAATAAGAGAGAAATTAGTCAAAATACTAAATTAGCTGTATACAAGACAGTGTTCAAACCAATTTAAACTTATGGATCTGAGAACTGGATTAGAAATAAAACACTTGACTAGAGACCATAGATATGAGAGTCCTGAGAAAGATTAGAGGCATGAACAGATGGCATCAGTGGCAATATCATATTAAAAATGAGATATTAGGAAAGAACTCGACATCATTAGCATCCAGGAATGTGTTGGCAGAGTTGATCTCAGGTAGTATGGTCACTTAACAGAATGGGAAAGGAGAGATTAGCAAAATAAGCGTTCTCTACCAGATTGGCAAGAAAAAGACCCAGAGGAAGACTGGGATATAGGCAGATTGATACTATAAAAAGTGTCTTAGAAGACAGAAATATAAGATCTGATAATGTTGGAGCCTTGACAGGTAACAGGTAAGTTCTTCATGTAGTACTATCATAATATCCTGTACATGTTGGGAATTTGACGAGATGATGGTTAGATGTCATATCCTAACTGTCCCAAGTAGAGCTTGAATTGTGTTGTATCATATTGGGAAAAATATATCATCATCATCAAATTCCTGCCATGTACCCTCAAGGAGTGTACAGGATATGATAGTACTACATGAAAAAAATTACATCATTACTAACTTCCTATCTACAATTTTCCTCCAAATCAGTCTGTTACTTGTCAAGACTCCAACATTATCAGATCTTATATTTCTATCATCTAAGGCATTTTGTACCATATCAATCCACCTGTATCTTGGTCTTCCTCTGGGGCGTTTTGCTGCCAGCCAGGCAGAGAACACTTGTTTTGCTAATCTTTCTTTGCCCATTCTGTTTAAGTGACCATAACACCTGAGATTAGCTCTGCTAATGCATTCCTGGATGCTGACAATTTCAAGTTCTTTCCTAATATCCTCGTTTTTAATATGATATTGCCATTGATGCCATCTGTTCACGCCTATAATCTTTCTCAGGACTCTCATATCTGCGGTCTCTAGTCTTTGGTCAAGTGTTTTACTTCTGACCCAGCTCTCAGATCCATAACTTAAAAACTGGTTTGAATACTGTCTTATATACAGCTAATTTTTAGTGTTCCGACTAATTTCTCTCTTATTCCATATGAATTTATTCAATTGACTTCCCACCATACCAGCTTTGCTGATTCTGTTGTCTATTTCTATATTTAATTTACCATCTTCACTAAAAATTGTGCCTAAGTAGCTGAAATGTTTTAATTGTTCCACAGGTTCTCCATTCACAACACAGTTGACATTTTCAATGTCTGTCTTTTTATTGCTGACCTTCATACCATATCTATTACAACAGTTATTCAATTTAGTCAGAGAATCTTGCAGACTTGTAGCAGATTTATTTAGAAGTATAACATCGTCTGCATAAAGCAAAAAGCTGACATTAACATCTCCAATTTGGATATCATGTTTAATACCACTTTCTTTCATAATGTGATCCATATAGATAATGAATAACAGAGGGGATAATGTACATCCTTGTCTCACACCAGATTTAACATTAAACCATCTTCCTGTACTTCCTTCAATTCTAACTGCTGACTTACAACTCAAATAAAGACTAAGTATTGCTTGATATAATGCCCCATTGACACCATATAACTGTAGTGTATTGAATAGCTTCTCTCTTGGCACCTTGTCATATGCCTTTTTCAAATTGACAAAACTTAAATACAGATCTTTGTTATATTCTCATGCTTTCTTGACTATTTGTTGTCAAGTGAAGATCTGATCCTGACAGCCTCTATTTGGCCTGAATCCAGCTTGTTCTTCACCGAGTTTTTCTTCCACAATCAAATTCCTGATATGTATCCTCAGAGGATGTACGGTATATGATAGTATTCATGATAAAGTTACATTATTACTAACTCCTTATGAACAATTTCCCTTCGAATGAATCTGTCAAGACTCCAATATTATTAGATCTCATTTGTCTTCTAACACATCTCACTGCATTAATCCACCTAGACTTTGGTTTCTCTCTGGGTCTTTTTCCTGCCATTTTGGCAAAAAACACTTCTGCTAACCTTTCCTCTTCCATTTTGTTTAAGTGACCATACCACCTGAGATTATCTCTACTAACAAATTCCAGAATGGTAACATGAAGTTCTTTTCTAATATCTTCATTTTTAATAAGATATTGCCATGGATGCCATCTATTCTCTCCCCTGTGGCCAGTAGTGACCGGTGCCTGTGTGCAAAACTTTAGTTGGTGCCGCTATCCCCCCCCCCCTCCAATAAAAAAAATCACTTTAAAAGAACGTTTTTTTTTTTTTTTAAGTATTTCCTCCTCTTTGATGCTTGCGTCGCACACATTGCACATATGGCCGGTGCGCCCCTGCCTTTGGCCAGTGTTTCGTCAAGTGATTTATTTCTAATCCAGCTCTCTGATCCCTAAAAGTTAAAATTAAGTTGAAATTAATTTCAGTTCTTGTACACTTAATTTAGTTTTGACTAATTTCTCTCTCTCTTTTATTCCGTATAAATTTATTCAGTTGACTACTTATCAAAATATTTCAGAGATGGAAGGTCATGTATATACAATATTTATGTTTTAAAAATAAATTATTGAAAAAAGACAAAAATTTAATTTAGAAACTCATTTGGCCTTCATAGATTATAAAAAAAGCTTTTGATAAAATACAAAGAAAAATTATGGAGTAAACTGATAAAACGAGGATGTCCATTGCTTGCCGGTCTGGTTAGCCAAGTGGTTAGCATACCCACTTTCCAACCAACAGATTGTGTTGGGTTAGAATCCCGCAGAAGGCATGGATGTTTGTCTTTAAGTGGGAGATAAATTTCATCACCTGGTAAAACTTTTTCAAGCCACTTCAGGCCTCTGATAAGCAGGGTGGCAGTCTCACATTGGGCGATGAAATTCACCTCCCGACTATAGACAATCACAAACATTCACACCCATGGCCTGTAGGTTGGAGAATGGGTACACTAAACCACTTGACCAACCAGGCTGACTAAGTGTTTATTGAACTAAACAAAATGTCATTTTGTTTATTTAAATATCAAGATCATGTCAGATCAAAAATAGCTATAGAAAATAAAATAATAGAACAGGTGACACAGTTTAATTATTTAGGCTGCATAATAACATATCTAAAAGATAAAGATGGAAAAATAAATTTCAGAAAATCTATGAAACAAAAGAACACTGAATAAATACAAGACTATTTGTTTATCATTTAGTGTATGGGAGTTGGGGGGGGAGGGGGAATAAAAGAAATTGAGCCAAATTGATAATTAAATTAACCACTTGATGGCACACTGTCTAGGAGTAAATGCAAATTCCTGAGGCTTCCAAGAAAGGAGTGTATGGGGAAGTCATCAGTGATATGATGCAGTCTGCATAGCAGCCTTGTCCAATCCTAAATTTGTTTAGCTGACTCCAAAGGTGTCGAGGCAGACTGCATCCTGGCAGTTTGATAGTTGGATCTGTGATCAAGTACTTGTTTGTTAGGCCTCTGTTTCTGGGAGGGACCTGCACCAGCCCCCTCCCCAGCTAGGTAGTAGCAATTCTTAATAATACCTCACCTTCGAGGTGCAAATACCAACTATGGTATCCTAGACACTACAAGAAATGAACAAGAAAATAAACTCTACTTAAATTTTATAACAGCCACTCTCAGTCTATTATAAATATGGTCCGAAAATATGGACTGTTAAAAAGAAAGATGAAAGTAAAATACAAGTTGCAAAAATGAGAGTTTTAAGAACAATTAAAGTATGAACACAATTGAATTATATAAAAATGAAGACAGATATTTACAATGTAAATGAAAAGATCAAGGAATACCAAGAGAAATAAAAAGAACATTTATCTGAGGTGGAACAATGTCAGCTACCAAAACAAGTCACTAAATATAGATAAAAGAAAAGGCAAGAGGAAGACCAGTGAAGCAGGAACAGGCAAATACCTCATCCTTGTTGGAGAAGAAGACTACTTACCACACCAGCTCTGCTAATTCTGTTGTCTTTGAATATTTATTATTATTATGGGCGACTCCAGGGAGTCCTTAGACTCATCTAGGGAGGCCCATAAACATCATGTCCACACAACTATTCGACATTCTCACAGTATCTATCATACCTTGCCTTGAACTCACTCACTGTCATAGCACCCAACCCACAATAGATTCTGGCAGCTTATTCCACTCATTTACCACTCTAAAAGTAAAGAACCCAGCTCTAACACCCTTGCCCAGCTTCCATCAGGATGCAGTTGATGTTTCTGCCAATTTTCATTGTCTTGTCTCTTTACTGCTGATTTTCATAGCAAATTTATTTCAGCAGTTATTCAATTTAGTCAGGGAATCTTGCAAATTGTACTGGATTTATTCATAAGTATAACATCATCTGCATAAAAAAAGGGCTCAGATTAATATCTCAGAGTTTTATATCAGGTTTGATACCACTTTCCTTCATAGTGACCGATACAGATGATGAATAACAGAGATAATGTGTATCCTTATCTCGCACCTGATTTAACATCAAACCATCATTCCAAGACCTCTGTCAATTCTAACTACTAACAACTCAAATATAGACTGAATTGCCCAACATGTCCCATTCACTCCATATAACTGTAGCATTTTGAACAGCTCTTCTCTGGACACTTTGTCATATGCTTTTTCCAGATATACAAAACTTAAACACAGATTCTAGTTATATTCCCCATGATTTCTCAACTATATGTTTTAAAATGAAATTCTGATTCTGATAACTTCTAATTGGCTTGAACAGGTTAACACAATTTTAGTAATGATCCTAAATACCAAATTTCACCTAAATTATATTAGCCAATGCATAGCTTTGGCATGTATGTGAATGTACATACAGAGGCAAAATTCAACCCTAAGTATGGACAGGGTAGCAAAACTTATTAATAAAAATATTTCAACACTTCACTGAACAAGTGATTTTTAATATTACTTGTCATGGGAAATAAATTTTACATAGAATAATGCATCATGTTATAAATAATGTATATTAAAATGAAAAGTTGCTAAGGTACAAAAGCCTCATACCTTGCAGTTCTTTCTGAATTCCTGGACTAAGTACATCAGGCTCTCCAGTAGCAAGACCAGGTTGGGGAACTAGAGATTCCTGCACAAGTAGCTTTACCCAAGTGTCAGCATCAAGATCTATTAGCAAGGAGAAAAGTTCTATTTACACATTACTGATAACACATATTGCAACACAAAGAAAGTTACTTAATCAAAAGAAAAATTTAATAATTGCAGCCTCAGTGGATGCAGTCATTCTGTGGTATATATCTCTCATTAATATTTCTATATGTAGGCTATGCCGTGTAAGTAGTCTTGGTTCCATCTCAAAGCAGTAGCTGGTTCATTTAGTGAACCAATATTCTCTAAAGAAATTAACTGGTGATATCAGAATATTCTGTAGCAAGTTTTTTTTATTATTATATGAAGTAAATGAAACATGTAACAAGAAATTATATTCTTGTTTTTACCTTTTCACAAAAGGCTACTTGTATATGTAGAAATGATGACTTCATGTTGAACTGGCCAAGCAAGCCATAAAGCATCACACAATTCCCTTCGGGCATGTATAATGCCATGTATCATGACAAGGATAACTACTTTTACCACTGATTTAGCTCTCAGTATCTGCAAAGATCTGTTCCCACTGAGACCTCAACAAAGGTCTAAACTGGCCTGAATAGCCACCATTTCCATAATTCATGGGAAGATATGTAAGCAATGACTTAAACAGTCCATCTACCAACCAGCATACTCAACAATCTCCTTGATTCACCCAACACCCTGGAACTTTTCTTAACCAGTTCTCCTTCCAGGTACACAGTTGAGATGAACATTCCTCTTAGTAATTCAGATCACAAATACATGTCATTTGATGCTACAACAATGCCCAGTGGGAAAAAGTTCCAAGACATTTAATCCTACTTTCCATTATAAGACTAATGTTTCTGCTCTCTAGATACTTCTCATCTTGTTAGAGATATTATCCATGTTGAAATGAGAACTTCATACCCCCCCACTCTGTTCAAAACTGCCATCCAACATCCAAGCTATAGTTTTCCAAGGCAATCTCAAAAAACAGCTTAAGTGGCTTGAAACAAAAACTCCAGCTTGGGTTATATTCTGCAATAAAGCATGTGACACTTGCAAAACAATCATGCTAAGTCAGACTTGGAAAGAGTTAAAATGTAATAAACTCACCTCCTGCACCAATGACAATTGTGCGTACTGATCCTCCTTTGCAAAAGCTCATGGATGCAATTCTGTCCATCTGTGCTCCCCATATCTCTATCTATCACACCTGAATGTCATAAATGGAACATTAACTAAAGATAAAGCTGAATCCTAGCATTATTCTTCTCATCCAACTCCTACACAAATGACGAACTAAATCATCTTGTACTTTATAAGGTACACTACATTGTGCCTCATGTGTCCTTCAGTCAGAAACACATTTAAAGGATCTTGAACAATCTCAATGCCAAAAAAAGCTTCTAAACCTATCGTATCCCATTAATCTTGATCAAGAGATGAGCACATCGCTTCTACACTACCTAGTCTACCCATAAATACTGTTACAACTGGAACAGTACCTAAACCTTTAATCTATCAATAAATCATTTACAGCTTTCAGCACATACAAACCACATGTATAACATACATATAGTAGCACTCAATGTTTGAAAATCCCACTTTTGGCTTCATGCACCTTCAGGCTGACAATGCTAGGGTGTCATTTGTTGCAGGCTATTCTCGCTAGCTCCAACTACAATTTGAAGTCCAACAGATTCAGGTTGGGACTTCCAGATGGCCCATCAGATAGTGATATGGGGTTGGGCATATTTCCCTCCAACAACAAGTTCCCTAGTCCTTGCCTTGTGTGCAGGGACTGAGTCCCGCGGGAAGGCCCGTTGCCTACCTTCCATGAAACAAGGTGTTGTTCAGGGGCCATACCACAGGTTCCAGTACACCATCTCGATACACTTTTATGAAGGTTTTGACCTTTCTCGCAGAAATGCAACTTGGATATCCATTGATACATCTCCCCCTCCCAAACCATCCCTGATGCAGGGTGATGACCTCCCTGAAACCTGAGTGCTATGGCATGTGCTGTGCGACAAAGCAGGTTACCGATCATTTTGGAAGTTAAACGACTCTCCAATGGTGAAAATCTTCTCATCTGTGAAGGGGATATCTGTGTCTGTTGTTTGCATACTGCCAGAGAAGTGCCTTTGATTTTATCACTCTACCACATAAAGTTCTGGTGTTAAAAGGTGTCCAGTAGAACAACGATAGGCTCTCAACCCCAGGTCATCAGTTAATATGCGTGACATCATTTTTGGAGAAATGATCATCTCTTGCGACATCACTTTGTGTTCTCCTAGGATTATGGCAGAGGCATGCCTTCAGTCCTCACAAGCTGTTGTGTCCTAACACAGCATGGTTAATACAGAAATACACGCACACCCTATTGATCCTAAGTGTTTTTAGCGTGGTGAAAATAACAGGTGGCTGAATTCCAATCTTGGGAAGTGTTATTACAACTACAATTACAATTACAATATTATCCAAATCAATAATATTACAATTATCCAAAGAATTGCACCAGCCTTCTTCTGTTAGTGGCACTCTTCACAGCCAACATTGCAAGGCTGGTGCAATTCTTTGGACAGTGCAGAAATTCTAACAGTAGTTATTGAAAGACTTTATATTACACTCAGGTATCCATACCACAACATGGAAGCACGTTCATAACATCCAATTCCAAAAAAAGAGTCTTAACTAAGTGTCTACCATAAAACAGTCAACCAGTTGCTCTCATCATCTCAGTGCTCTTAAAGTAATGAAGCCTACAGCCATCAAAACCTGGTCTCTTTTTCCTAATAGAAAATCAATTAGCATCCTCCATGGTAACAGCCCAATCCACCTCAACTGTCCCAAGTACATCCTACATGATGCATTCTACAAAAAAAAAAAGGGAGGAACATGTGCTTTTGTAAAATCGGATATCCCTTATCAAAGATTATCCAATGTCCTTACCTCACTATACAGCCTTCATTTTCTGCATTAATTTTCTCCCTTAACTCAGACAATCATGCTGTCTGTTTTAACTACCTATCACGAAAAATTGATTTCTTACAAACTAATTAACCAACTTCTGAGATTGTCCTCCTTGGGGACTTTAATGTCCATAACACAAACTGGCTCTCCTACTCCAACTGCACAGATCAAGCTGGAAGGGAATTGAATTATTTGTCATCAGTCACAAATAGTTACTCTACAAACCAGAATACCAGACAATTCTCATCATTCTTACAACACTCTGGACCTTTTCTTAACTAGCTTTCCCTCCAAATACACTGGGGATGTTTGCTATCACCTTGACAATTCTGACCACAATCTTATTGAAGTCTTCTCTACAGTTCGTCCTTCTCCCAGCCAATCTCAGCCTCATATCCCATGGCACTATAATTGTGCCACCTAGAATGACCACCAGAACTTTTATGCCTCTTTTCCATGGTCAAATTACTGCTTTTCTCTTTTAATCCAAACATTTGCATTGAACTAATAACTGAAATAATCCTCAATGGAACAAGAGCCTTTATTCCCCACTCCACTGCAAACCTCCAACCCATATCCAAGCTCTAGTTCTCAAAAAAATGCAGCTTATATTCAATGGCTTAAATTGAAAATTCCAGCTTCTCATTCATGCTTACACAACAGCAAAAAAGTGTAAAAAAAAAGTTATCAATGATTTCCAAGCAGACTTCATAAGAATGAAATGCAATACACTTGCCTCCAGCTCGACCAGCAGTCATGCCTTCTGGTCCCTTGTTAAGGCTGTTAGGCATAAATTCTGCTCTTTCCTGCTCCTACCTCTCTCTCATGCCTCCAAAACTTGAAGCACCATGCAAAAAGAGGAACTTAGCCTTCAAAACATCCACATGCCATGGAAAGAAGAATCTTATGGATAAGTAAAAAAGACTACATAACAAATACAACTATCAGAAAATTAACCAGAGTAAAAGAAGTAGGGAAAACCATATATGACAACGAAACACGGTGGGCAGGTCATATTGCAAGGCTCAACAACAACAACAGGCAGACCTACCATGTCACAAACTGGTACTCAAGATCAACCAAGAGAAAACCCAGTAGACCTCCAACTAGATGGGAAAAGCCTCTAACTAGAGTGATAGTGGAACCTTACCGTCACTTGAAGGGAGCAAAAGTACATCAACTATATCATGCAGTGTATGATCAGAGAGAAAACTAGTGCAGAAGTCAAAGCACACCATGCCTTATGATGGAGAATTAATACGTTTGTGCCAAATGCAATCAAATGCCTTAGATATCAAGAGCAACCACTTGATATCTCAAACTTCTCTGTGGCATTTTTTCCAAGGGTGGGCGACATAAGCAAGAAGCCTTGCTGATACAGTAGAAGAATTAATATCAGCAGCTGGAGAGGTTGCCAGGTAGCAGTTCAAGTTGTCGGCTAATGTTTTCACCAACACTTGACAAAGAATTCAGTCCTGAGGAAAAAACCAGACAGTAATTTGATGCTAACCATTTATCAATATTTTTAGGAACAAGCTGAATACTAACTAATTTTGAAACTGCAAGGTAGATACCAGTGGAGCAGGAGAAAATAAAAGGCAACACAGAACAAGAGTAATTCTGGAGAAAAACCTCTTCAGAACAGAGAAATGCTATGAAGAACTAGGAAATGCTTAAGTAACCAATATTTCTGATCTCTTTCTCATAAAAAATAAGGTGACAGTGAGAGCTTGTGTGTCTGGAATGGTAAAATCATTAATGGAAGAAGTGGAAAAAAGTAATAAGCCAGGAAGCTAGCTTTTCCATGATTAATGAAACAATACAATCATCTGAGTATAAAAGATATGGAGGCAGAGTGAGACAAAAGTTAGAACCAAAGGTTTTGAAAGACCAGAAAGCGTGACTGAAATTTATGCAATGCAAAGTTCATTCCTGCTTTTGACCTTTCAAAATCGGTTTTGGATGTATTCATAATTTACTTGCAACTATTTTGATGATCAGTATAAAAAGAAGAGAAAGACAGAGATGTCAATGAAAGCCAACTACAAAATGTTGATTCCTCTTGTGTTTGGCCTTCACACACTTCTTTCAGGCCATGGCCCCTATATATCAATAAGTGATGAGGAATTAAAGCAGAATGGAGAATGGATGTTTCCATATCAGTAATCCCCCCCCCCCTCAGATGATGCATTCAGTACAAATATTTCTATTAGAAAACAGTAGAGATCAGCAGCTAGAGTTGTGAACATTAAAATCTCCACAGAAAATACTAACAGTAAAAAGAAATTGGAAAACGTTCAAAGAAAGGAAATCAAGAAGTTCAAAGTGTAAGGTGATGGTATTGTGATCAAGACAGAAAATTAATTTAACATAATGAGAAAGAGAGAGTTTTAACTGCAGACAGTCAATAAAAGAGGGAAGTTTCAGACACCGACATTTTATATATATATATATATATATATATATATATATATATCAGAGTGAACATATGAACAAATGCTACCGTTGATGAAAAAATAATGTAAGAGTGTGTAATTTGGAAAAATGAGATCAGTGCTCAAGAAGCTGAAATTTGATTTTCTTAGGAAAAGTAGATGCAGTTTTGCACAGTAAAGAGGGAAGTGATATCAGTGAGAATGAAACTAAGACCACAATAATTTGTGAAGTGGATCTTGAAGGTGATTTACCTGCATATATTCCATCTCTTTGCGTGGCTTCTCATGGTTGATGTTTAGTGTGCAATGAAATTGGAAGGGACAATGGAATATGAATTCTTTTTACTAAGTCACACACACATGATTAGTTTCAGCCAACTACCTGCAAATCTGTGGTTATGGGTGTGCTGGTTATGCTGCTTCCTTACAAGCATACATCACAGATCTACTATGGATTCCCTCCAGGCAGCTATAGGAAAACTCTTGAAGTGCTATGTTTGATTAGCAGCCAATTCCGCATAATAACTATTTCAAAGCCAAAAGAAGAAATGTCGAGTCTCTCCTGTCTGATCTGACTCTGAAAACATTCATATTGCACAGTAGAAGAGGGAGGGTTATAAACTAGAAATATAAAGTGGACCAAAAGTCAAATATGTTTTTGGCTATTTCATGATTCCAACAGACAAAGAGATGGTATTATATTCTTTAATGTATGATAAAATATAAAATAAAACGTGGTTTCACTGTTAGTCTGGTTGGCCAAGTAGTTAACTGCTCTCCAACCAACAGGCAGAGGTTCCAATCCTGCAGTAGACATAGATGTTTGTAAAATGTCCTGAAGTGGGAGATAAATTTCATTGACTAATGTGAGACCAGTTAGTGTCCCTGCTTATTGGGACCTAAAGTGGCTTGATAAAATTCCATGTGTAGTCTCTAGAGCAGGGTTTCTGGATTATGTAACCAAAATTAATAAAAATAATTTGATTTTAAGAAATTTCTTAGTCCATTCATAGTGCTAAAGCACTATAGGTTTATAATCTTTCATGGGTGAGAAAGTCACAAATCTACTATCTAATACCAAACACTTGGTCTTTCCTCACCACAATTCAACTCTTGCCTACATAATTCACACCTAAGAAGTTTCTTACTGTCTGATGGTATAATTAATACCCTATCAGTTGATGGATATAGCCAGGGCCAATAACAATTACAAGCCCATCGATGTGAATATCGTGGATTTTCTGGGAAAACCCTATAACTCCAATTTTGGAGTTATGTTATCCGCATACGTAAAATTTTATGCTCTATCGTCTGGTAAAACCCTCTTTCTCCTCTGAGGTATAGTGTTGGAGTTATAGTCTTGGTCAATCTTCACTAAGTCCAAACTTGCATATTATGTAAGTTTAGATTTGGTTCGTGCCAACCAACTGGACTTCACTAAAGTTTAGTGTACTACACTAAACATTGTGCTGGTCTGAGCATCAGTTTCATCAGCATTGTAGACTTCCATGGTCAGCTCAAAGACTTCATAATCATCCAATCTGCTTCAGTTATCTTCAAATCTACACCATTTTATCTCCTCCTTTTAGGCTAAAAATTTGATTACTGAACAATAATTACATAAAGAAGAAATGTCATCCTGCTACTTAAATAGCTCAATATCTTGGTTATGTGGCAAACTAGTCATTCCTATGATTTTTATTTTTTTTATGCCAATCCACCCACAAATAGTTTTAAACTTATAGTATATTTAAAACCAAGGGAGGTCCAGCTATCTGATAATCTAGAAGCTCTACTCTAGAAACCCAACATAGAATTTTTATAAGTTGCATCAGGCTTCCAATAAAAGTCATCTACCACCTAAAGGGCATAATGATTAACAACTAGCTAGTGATAGTTTGTCATAAAGCAACCAGTTATCAGAGAAGAATGATTTATAGTGAGGGACTGGATAAGATGTGTATATTAGTTTTATTATTTACTTACATTCTTTATAAAGTTATAAAAGAACCTCTGATAATGGCTTGATTTGTTTATATTTTGTGTGTTGTAATTATAACTCCACATCTGATTTTTTTTTTTTTTTTAATTCAGAAAGTTCATTTTTTTTAACTAACAGGGAAGGTACACTACTAAACACAACAGCTGAAATTTATGATTTTACGAACACGAATAAAAACTTAACCATACATAACCACTAATAATTATAAGCAGTCATCAATCTTGGAGAAGTCTGTTATAACATTACTAATGTTCAACAAAGTGTTAAGATCTTCCTTAACAATAAATCATCATGCTGTAACACATTTCCATACACAATTAAAAAGAACAAGTGCTAATATTAGAAGCAATAACATTAGTTTTACTATTTTTGAACATTTTGTGAATAGTATGGGTAGACTAGCATCAGAACCTCATGTTTTAATTTTGTTATGTAATCTTAAGTGTTAACACTAACCTGAGTCACAAGCCATACATTTTGTAGAATTATCATGAAAGCAAATAACAAATGCATGCTTTCTGACACTGGATGGAACTCTAGACACACTGCTAACAGATGTCAATAATGCTACTTTGTGACCTGTTCCAGTACGGGCACTTCTTTCATCAACATATTTCTCCAAACGGCATGGGCCTTTACTTGATGCACGACGCAAAATAATCCACCTTCTTTGCCACAGCTATAATTACAAAAACAGTTAAAACTGCCATTTAAGCATAATAAGTACATTAACACATTAGCATTATTTAGTTGTAGAAAATTGGATTTTAATTTATTTGCTTTAGAATTTCACATTTAATATAAAGATGACATGCAGCAAATAATAATGGAAAGTTAATTAGGTAGATCTATCATAATATCCTGTACATGAGTACACCTAACAGTAATCTATTTGGATGACCAAATATATGCTCATCAAATATGATACTAAATACAGATCACCTAAATAAGAAGCTAATACCATTGCACAAATATAGAAACATTAACCAAAATCTAAAATTTTAGATACAAAAATAAAAACTTTTGTGTCTCTTTAGCTTTTACAAAAAAAGTCAAGGGATATACCTGAAACTTTCTTTTAGACTTAGCTAACTGGCATCTTTATATTCACCATGTGATATTTCTCACAATGATGATGATTCATTTTGTCACTTTGCTACTTTTTTTCCTCATCATTATGAGAAATGCAATAATCTCTAAACCATGTAAGAATTTTGATTTATTATATAGCCCACTCTTGTGGGCTATATAATAAATCAAAATTCTTCTCTCAAGAAGCACTAATATTCAGAGTGCATGACATAATGCAGAGCACTGAAACTCAAGTAGTGTAAATGAAAGTAAATTAACACATCTATATATACAGATAATTACTGATACAGATAATGTTAGCATGAGTACTGAGTGGATAGCATTTCTGCTCTCTAATAGGCTGTGAGTATAAATCTACAAATGGATGTTTATGAATGTCATTATGAGATTACTTTACATCTTGGAGCCTTTAATTAGCATGAAAAAGTTCTATATCTGATCTCTAAAGCAGGATTCAGGATTACCTAATTCTTAGTCAATACACAGTACTAATATATTACATTAGTACTATGTAATCTTGCATTAATCCTTCCTTTGCAGGAAAGATTAATGTAAAAAAAAAAAAAAAAAAACTTTTATATAAGAAATGCCAGTTTCAAGTAATTATGCGGACAAACTTCAAAATGAGAAAATGGACAATGAAATTTATTTGTGCTTAATGGACCCACAGAAGGTTCTTCTAAGGAAAAACTGGAAGAATTTTTTTGTCATTAGAACAGGCAGCTGGCAAAGCAAATTGAAAAAGTGGTCTTTGTTGGGGATCTGAACAGCGGAGTAGAAAATGAATCCCACCAGGCATACAGGAACATTTTGGGAAAATTTGGAGAAAAGGGCAAAGCTAATAATAATGGTAAGTATTTGCTGGACTTCTGCTCAGGACATGGACTAATTTACTAACACCATGTGCACAAGTTCACATGGAGAGAAGACCAGAAATAAGAAAAGCCTCACTGACTATGTCATTGTTGATAGCGATATCATCATGCTAGTCAGGATACAGAAGTCTACAGAGAATTACTTAGTGTACACCATTACTTAGTACTAACCAGGATAAATATGGATATCACATTGAAAAGAACACTATGTAAGAAAGTTTTAAAAAGAATTAAAGTTGTGCAGCTTTTACAAGTAAATTATAGACTCGGCTATACAAACATTACTGAAGAAAAAATGAAACAAACTGAAAACAAGAACCAAAACTTGGAGTTTCAGTGGCAAACTCTGAAGAAGACATTGATTGATTCAGCTAGTGAGGTATGCAGTGAACTTTGTGAACTTGTATGCAAGTAAAGAAAAATAACAACACTATGGTGGACACAAGAAGTTAAAGAAGCAGTCCTGGAAAAGAAGAAAGCATACCAAAAGTTCCTAGCAAATAAGTTGGCAGATGTTCCAAAAGAATACAGAGAGAAAAATGTAAGAGAGTTAAACTATGTGTAAAAGTAGCTAAACAAGTCATGGGAAGACTTGGTCTTTCCATGGAAAATAAATATCAGGAAGGTGGCAAAATGTTCTGAAGCATAATGAAGGAAAGAATAATGTAAAAGAAATCAAAGATGGTAAGACGACATGAAAACGGAAGATAAGGATATCCTAGATATCTTGAGTAATTACTTTGAAAGACTGTTAAACAAACGAAGCAGTGACAGAATTGTACTAGATAATTTTCAAGAGGAATGCAAAGAGGAGTAGATATCCATACTTAAGGCAGAAAAAACCATCAAAAACTCGAAATGTGAAAAGGCAGCTGCAGTAGATGATATTTGACCAGAAATGCTCACGTATGAAAGTGTAAAAGTTTTGAGTGGCTACAGTGCATAATTCAGAGGACCTAGTCAGAAGGTCAAATTCCTGATGATTGGTCTATAAAAAAAAAAGGGAATAAAACTGAATGTGAGAATTACAGTGGAATTTCTCTACCAAGAGTTCCAGGTAAGATTTATGCAAGCATACTTGAAAAGAGGTTGAGAAAGACTGTGGGAGAGAAACCTGGAGAATAACAAGAGGTTGTCAAGATCAGATGTTCACTTTATGACAAATGGTTGAGAAATCATGGGAATATGACAAGGATCTGTACTCAAGTTTTGTAGATCTTGAAAAGGCATATACAAGGTGTCCAGAGAAAAGCTTTTAAAATTATATGGGGTGAATGGAACATTATACAGAATAATACAGTTTATAATTAAAATGTCATTTATCAGTTAGAACTGAAGGAAATATAGGAAGATGATTTGATGTAAAATCAGGGTTAAGAAAAAATGCACATTATCTCCACTCTTATTCATCATTTATACGGATCACATTATGGAAGAAGGTGGCATCAGACCTGGTATTAGAAATGGAAATGTCCAACTTAGCTCTTTGCTTTATGCAGATGATGCTGTACTCCTAAACACATCTACTGCTAGTCTCCAGGATTCTCAAACTAAACTGAATAACAGCTATAACAAATTTGGCATGAAAATCAGCAATAAAAAGACCAAAACAATGAAAATAGGCAGCAACATAGAAACTTCAGCTGCATTCTGAATGGAGATCCTATAGAGGAGGTAAAATATTTCACAGCTATAGAGGCACAGTTTTTTGTGAAGATGGCAGGTTAAATCTGGAAATAGATAACAGAATAAGCAAAGCTGGTATGGTGAGTAGCCAGCTGAATAAATTTATAAATTTATATAGAATAAGAGAGAAATTAGCAAAACACCAAACTAGTAGTATACAAGACAGTGTTCAAACTAGTTTTGAATGTGAGAGTTGAGTTAGAAATAACGCACTTGATCAAAGACTAGAGACTGCAGATATGAGGGTTTAGAGAAAACTTAGAGGAGTGAACTGATGGCATCAATGGCAGAATCATATTAAAAATGAAGATATTAGAAAGGAACGTGACATTACTAGCATTAAAGAGTGTGTTAGCATACCTAATCCAAGTGGTATGGCCACTAAAATAGAAAGAGAAGAAAACTTAGCAAATCATGTGTTTGATGCCAAATTGGCAGGAAAGAACAAGATCTAGTTTGATTGATTCAGCCAGTAATGCCTTGGAAGTACAAAATGTTAGATATGACAATATTGGAGTGGTCACAAGTAACAGACTGATGTGTGAGGAAAATGGTTGTTAGGAGATTGATAATGTAAACTCAAGTAATGCTGTCATAGTAACTTGAACACCCCTTAGGGGTACATAGCAAGAAATGAATGATAATGATAATATAAGAAATGGAACATTATTATTATTATACAGGCATCTCCACGATGTCTGAAGACTCATCGCTGGAGATCAATCTATCATATCTCTCCTTGAACCCATTAACAGACAAAGCACTCACAAGTGACTCTGGCAATCTATTCCACTCATTGACAACTCTGTAAGCAAAAATCTAGTCCTCACACCCCTACTAACACACCTTTATTCAACTTCCATGGATTACCACTTGTTCTGAACCCTCAAGACAAGTGCCGAAACATTTCTCCAGCATCTATCCTATAAAATCCTTTAAGCAACTTAAATATTTTTATCATATCCTCTCTTTTTCTCCTATCAACTAATTTCTGCAATTCACACACACTCTCAATCTATAGTCACAGGGAACATTCCACAGGTCACTTGCCTCTGAATCCTCTCCCCTGCTTCCTCATTCCCAAGAAATCCAATTTGAGCACAGTAATCCAGATGTGAGCATATCAAAGCCTTATAAAGAGGAATAACAACTTCCTTATCTCTACATGTGAATGTGTTCTTCAATAGCAAAGTATTCTTATGGGCTGCCTTAGCAATTTGTCCTCTAAACTTTTTTTTAAATACAGTGTCATCAATGTGACATGACTTGTAATCTATTTTTTCCCAAAATGCAAAACTTTACATTTCTCTGCATTAAACTGACACCCATTATCTTTTGCCCATACTGAAAACCTATTTAAATCGTCCTGCAAGCTCTCCACATCACCTTGATTAACTATTAATCTACCTAATTTTGCATCATCAGCAAGCAATTGAACATTTCCTTTCAGGCTATTTCCTATATCATTTATGTACAAATTAAACATCTATGGTCCCAGCACTAGTCACCTATTTTCACCTCAATTCTGCCCTCCATATACCACTTTTTGATATGTGTCCAGCAGCCATCCTCCTCCACTTAACTAGTGTCATATCCATCCCCATTTGTTCTATTTTGCATTACAGAGTTCCATGCAGTATTCTGTCAAATGATTTGCAAAATTATCATGTAGCCTATCCTCGATAGGCTGCACTATAATATCCTAGATTACTACAATTAATCATTACGTGGTATGCTCTGTAAGTTATACAAATTTCAAGGTCATAGAGAAGCCTACTACAGTAGATGTGCACTATTGCAAGCAACTATAATGAAGTGGCGTGCTATAATGAACTACAGACAAGTCCCATAGAACCAATGCTATTTTAAGCTCACAATTACAGACAATAAAAGCTCAAACCTTCAAAACAGAATTTCATCACAATCAGTAGACAAAGGAAATGGCAGAAATCATCCAATAATGACAGAATATAAAGGATTAGCAAAAACCAAATGAACACAAAACATGAAAAAAGTATAAAGGCAACAATAACGGGAAAACTAGAGAAATATGAAAATACAACACATCACATTAATTTGATATCACCTGAAACCTTCATAACCTAAATTATGTGTAAGCTGTCTAAAATAACCTGAAAATTTTAGCAGCTGGCCAACTTTATAATTTGTCACCTACAAGTTCTGAGAGATACAGAGAACATAGGTGATGAATGTTAGTCTGCATGAATCAGCTTAAGAGAAATGGAAAAGCGATTGCTCTAGCTGCTGGTGTGAACAAGTTGGCTTCTTAACTAGAGAGCAACCCAATGGTGGACAGCTGGCATAAATTGGTACTGTTCTGTACTGAACTGCAGTTTAAAAGAAATATGGTACAACATACAGCATATCTATGCATAACTTAGAATTAAAATGTATGAAATTTGTATGGGCAACAGCATGTTTTGCATTTGAAAGATTAAAAAAACTGTTCTGATTTAGAATTTGATTTTTTGAGCTAACTTTTTGATTTTAATGATAAAGTCTACCCATAGTTCATTATGAAGATGTCAGATGTGCATTATCAATTTACACTAATATAATATTTCAAAATTCAAAACATTAATGGTTTAATGCAGTGGTTTTCAAACTTTTTAAAGAAATGTCCCTCATCTGTTTGTAAAAAAAATTCTCACACCCCACTACACTTTTCATAAAACAATATTGACCTATACTTTTCTTAGCGTGCATTTTATTCTAGTAAAATTAAGATGTTCTTACAATCTGTTTGATAGTACACAAATATACTTCAAACCAAACCTGAAAGTAAAATAGCCCACAGATATTTATTTTAAAAAATTAGAACTTACATTTCTAACTTAGTATATTAATGACATGTGTTACAAGTACTTTTGAGTTATGCTTTTAGTGATATTGCTTTGCATCCCCTATAAAGAGTTCTCATGCCCCCCCCCAAGGAAGGGACATCCCACAGTTTGAAAGCCACTGGTTTAGTGGATCTATGGTCTAATGTTTATGTCTCCTTTGTATAATTTCACACTCTACTAGTTCTTACTTATGTCTCTCATTATTTGCATTTGTACTTTTCATATTGTTTGTTCTTGATTTATGCCAATCCTTTGTTCTGTCAATGTATAATATCATGACATTTCTTTTGTTCTGCTTCTTATAATTTCCTTTGTTACACTGTAATGGAGTAACAGGAGGGGGGGGGGTAATCTTTTCCCCCCATAGTGAACCTTACACTATCATGAAATATTTCTCTGGTCCCCTAGTGATTTGCTATATGCAAGCATCTAACATACATTTGCTTTTACTGTCTACAACACAACCAAACAGATTTAATAGAAATTGATTGCTTTTATATCAGAAAATAAGCTGTGGAATACAAAAAAAAAAAACAGTGAAAATAAAATAAAATAAAAAAGTGTGGTACTAAAAAAAACAAATATCAACTGAATTAATAAATTAAAAATACTTCATTACAAATGCATTAGTATTGTGTGTGTGTTTGCAAATTGCTTCAATAAGCCAATAATAATGCAGTGGACAACATAGTGCATAAATATATGATCCTGCACCCGATTATGGTCTTGAGATAAAGGTATTATCTTGTATTTTATTTCCACAGTGATTAGAAAACTCACTCCCCTTAGCAAGCATGAATATTACAAAAATAATATTAATAAGCTATTAGGTCCATGAAAATGAAACCTTTGAACACTATGATTTTTTTCAAACACTAGGATTCAGGGGGGGGGATGAAAATAAAGATCTCTGGTAACCTACAGTAAGCATGAAAATAATTTTGATATGGCAGTGTTCTGGGCCAAGTTCAGAATCAGAAATTGGAGAATGAATGAGTAATCTGTGTCTATGATCCATCCCATAGCAGGTTCTAGCATGGAAATATAGGAATTTGAATCAGAGAGGACAACTGATTTAAAAAAAAAAAAAAGAAGAAGAAAAAAATACTAGTTCTTATTGGAGATGAAAATGCAGAGTAGAAAGGGATCCCAAATATACAGAAATGTTTTGGGAGAAAATTTTGATAAAATGTAAGGTTAATAATAATAATAATAACGTCAAATACTAATTTAAATTTCTGCCCAGGATGCAGACTAGTCATTACTAACACCATGCTTCAATATAAAATTAAAAAAAAAAAAAGTTAACCTTACTGGTGATAACTGCTTTCAAGTTGGTCCAAGTTGTGTGTGTGTGTGTGTGTGTGTGTGTAGAGGAAGTATTAAAAACAAAGTGAATGTCACCTGGTGTTAATGTCCTGGTCCTTGACCATGATCAAGTTTTAACAATAAAGATAAACAATTACAAATTGCTGGACTCTGTTGTCAAAACCTGAACCATAGACTCAGGCATATTATTAGGGAAACATGAAAGAATTCAAAAACAAAGACCCTTGAGAATGAGTGACAAAATGTGAAGAAAAGTAATTGATTCAGCCAGAGAAATGTAGTGAAGTTGTCTGAAAAAAAAAATAATAATAACCTGTGAACAAAGTTAACAGTTCTTGAAGCTTAAAGCCAGCAAGTGTTCTTAGATAATATATAAAAAGAATGTAGGAAAGCTGAATTATGTGTAAAAGTAGTTAAAATTCAAGGGAAAACTTTGGTAATATGATAAAAGATAAATATCATGAAAGTGGCAAAATGTTCTGTAGGTTATTCATTCAGCCAGAGAAATGTAGTGAAGTTGTCTGAAAAAAAAAAAAATAATAACCTGTGAACAAAGTTAACAGTTCTTGAAGCTTAAAGCCAGCAAGTGTTCTTAGATAATATATAAAAAGAATGTAGGAAAGCTGAATTATGTGTAAAAGTAGTTAAAATTCAAGGGAAAACTTTGGTAATATGATAAAAGATAAATATCATGAAAGTGGCAAAATGTTCTGTAGGTTATTGAGAGAAAAATAAATAAATAAAACATAAATGGAAGAGGAAAGAATATCAAAAAAAAAACATCTAAAGATTACATAAAAATTGAAAATAAGGATACTGAATATTTGAAGTAATCATCTGCAATAAGACGGTTATATCTCAGATGGATGGAAAACAGCTGTCATAGTAGTTAACACATCTACACACGAGTACATAGGAATTTCCTAGAAAGCATTATACAAACATGCTTGAAAAATTGAAGGGAAAATTAGTAAAGAGCAAGCTCGCAATTTATACCAATCAGCAGTTAAGATCAGATTTTATACTTTATAACAGTCAAAAAATGGGAATGTAATAAGAATCCATTAGGCTTTCTTGATCTTGAAAAACATCTTGATCTTTTGAAAAAACACTAAACCAGTATATTGAACAAAATCTTGTCGAGTACACTAAACAGAGATCAGACTTAAGTTGTAAATCACCGACTGAAATTTAGATTCACAGATCTGACATTAAATCAGGGTTGTAACACTATCTTCACTATTATTTATAATTCAGACGAACCACACCATGAAAAACCTCGTTACCTATGTATGAAATCGGCTAGCTCACCTACAGGTGAAACATACTTGTAAAGTTTCTTCACATCCTAGATGAGATTTTGAACCTATGTCACTTCATTGTTGTGATTGCAGTACAAAGACAGCTAAGCAAAGTGACATTAAACATGACATTTAATTAGTGGAATTAAGTATAGTTCTTCACTCTATGTGAATGACTCCTGCAGCTCGTCCCACTTAAGTAGGGTCGCTGTTCTCAGCGAGTTGCCTCCACATTCTCCTCCTCCTCTATGTGAATGACATTCCTCTTAAATAAATCTGCAACAAGCCAAACAGTTTGTTCATTAAATCAGATAACAGCTGCTAAAAACCAACAAGAAAATAACCTATGAAAATAGACAAGAAAACAAACCATAACTACAATCCCAATAGGGAATTTGTACAACCAATTATAGCTAAAAATTGTGTCTAAAAAGCTATTTAGACACAATTTTTAATGAAGATGGCAAATTAAATATGGATATAGATAACATAATATGTTATCTATATCCATATTTAAAAATGTGGATATAGATAACATACATAGTAAAGCTTTTAGGGTGGAAAAGCCAGGTGAATAAATTTATCAAAAGAGAGAAAGTTGTTCAAATACCAAAGTAGCAGTATTTGAGATGGTGTTCAATTTTTTTTTTTTTGCCACACTTACAAATCAGAATATTAAAATCAGAAAGGTAAAAATAACATTGACTAATCCATGACTAGAGAACACCATACCAAAGTTCTGAGGAAAAATAGTGAATAGATGGCATAAGTAGTTCAAAATCAGTACGAATTACACTATTAGAAAGGAACATTATGAATCATGTAATAAAAATGTAATAAAAGAGGTAATCTATGGTGGTATGGTCTTTTAAACAAACTGAGAGAAGAAAGATCAACAAGAAAAGACACAGGGGGTAAAGATCTAAATTGTGCACTTGAAGGCACATGGCATGAAATGAAAAAAATATGGTTTAGGTTAGGGTTGGTGTTTATAAATTATGATTAAAAAAAAAAACTTAAAGAAATGATAAAACTTACTCCTAGTTTGCGGCTCCTTATTCGTACATAGCCTTGTTTCACTATATCACTTATATCAGTTGCCATTATTTTTTTGCCTTAGCTTCTATTTATAGTCATTCCATGACAAACTCATATACAGTTCTAATGTATACCTAAAAAAAAATAGTGAAGTGACATGAATATAAAGTGTCGTGCACTATAAATAGCATAAGAGATATGATTAATTAAATAAAAGTAATGTTACAAGTATATCCGAAATATCTGCTGAGGATATATGCATTGAAGTGTGCACACAATATGCATACACAGTCTTGTTTCACCATATATCTGATTTCAGTAATTTTTTTTTTCACCCCACCTTTAATTCCACTTGCAGTTGCTATATGACAAGCTACATATCTAGAAATAAAACAATATTTCAAGTCTTGTGTAATATGAAAACATGAATGATGTAACTTAAATAGAGAGTCTATCAGTTTCCCATTAATATAAAAAATGGGACGGCATATCCAATTATCCATTGAGGATTATATACGTTTTCATCAGATAAGTTTACACATTATAAACCTGAGTAAATGCATAAAATGTAATGATGGGCTTACTAAGTAGACAGCATTCCTGTTTTACCACATATAGGCTGCTGGTTCAAAACCCCAATGTGGCAAGGATGGTGTTGAACATCTTTGGGTGTAGTTGACTTATCACCAAGTATAAAGCTATATCCTGCTTATCATAATCAACAGACTTCCATAGAGTCAAGAGACTCATTGTGGGAGGTCCTACTCTCAAATGCATAGCTCATCAACCATTGACTTGCATGCATTCATGGTCTTTGCACTTGCCACACTCTCAAGCAATGCATTCCAATCACCTACCACTCTCCATGCAAAAAGTCTACCTTGCTACCAAAAACCCCCTTACTCACACACTCACCTTATACAGCTTCCAGGGATGGCCTCCCACTCTCCGTCTCCAGATATTTTATGAAAAATCTCATCCACGTTAATCTGGTAATTACCTCTCATCAACTTATACATCTCAATCATGTCTCCTCTCTTCCTCTGTAATTGGCCTAATCTGTCTTCATATTCCACATTCCAGAGAACAAACAAAACAGACAGTGAATCATCTCTGAACCCATTCCAACAACTCATCCTTTTGAAAACCAGGCAACCAAATCTGTACACAGTAATCCGTATGTGGCCTGATCAACGTCCTGTACAATGGAATCATGACATCCTTACTTCTACATGTCAGTGTTCTCCGCATTCCCATAATCCACTGTATTGTCCTCACAATTTCAGCAAAATGTCCAAGTCCCTATCAACCATCACCCCCAGATCTTTATCTCCTCCAGCTCCTCTAAAATATCTCCACCAATCCTATGTTCTGCATCCCATCTTTGTTTCCAAAATTTTAAAATCTTACACTTTGCTATATTAAGCTGACATCCCTACAAACTTACCCATTCAGAAAATCTATTTAGGTCCTCTTGCAAAATTACATCTGCTCTACTTCTCATAACTCTCTCCCACTTGGCATCATCTGCAAACAACTGTATATTGCCATTTAAGCCCTTTCCAATATCATTTACAAACAAATTAAACAACAATGGTCCAAAATAGAACCCCCCCCCCACTCCCAGGGGCACACTACTCGTGACTTTCCTCTTCTGGAATATCATTTATTGGAAATATGAAGTGAGCTAAATTCCAATGTTTGGTCTATAGAGATGAGGTCCTAAATTATGCAAGCCTCAGGCCACCAAAGTACCAAATATATTATAATTTCACAACATTTCATATATGGAACTATATATCATGTGACCATATCTATAGAATAAGTGGGTATTCTGTGGAATAATTGGTATGTTTTGAGAAAACATGAAATAAGCTATTTTACACATTAACTAGGTATTCTATAGAATAACACTATGAGGATTCTGTTAAAGCATTTAATGGATATTTTTTATTATACAATTTAGCAAGGTAGAGTTTATTAAACATTTTAAAACTAAAATTTACTCTCAAGCATGTGATAATGATAATGGGTATGCGAAGTCCTGAAAGTTGGTTAATAGTTTCTTGATATAATTTTTTCCCAGTATTCTGGAGGCTGATTATGGTTGAGAATTTTCAAATAAAATAAGAGAAAAACTGCAAGATATGTAGACAGATTTGAAAACTGCACATAACAAACCAAGGCACAGCTAAAGTCAAGGTAGTGTGGAAAGGGCAATTAGGATATACTAGACACATATGCAGGATAATACCACAGCTAAATGAAGTAAAGCACTGTCATTCATCCAATTTATGCAAAACAGATTATACCCAATCAGGTATTAAAAAGGTTCCCTATGAAGCAATTCAGCACTGCACCAGGGCTAGGTTTGTTGAACCTAAAAATGCACCTATTACTACAAACTAGTATAGTCTGGATTTTAAATGCATGATATTTCCATCATCATCAGACAGGGTGTAAAAGGACTCTTGTCCTTGTGGAAAAACTGTGTAAAGAAAGTGATAAAGCATTATTAATTAACAAATCTGGACCAATCCTATGGACTATGTTTATTGTTACTGTGAGAATTAATATACTGTGATACTTGATACCATGAGTGCTACTTGATTACAACTCATATCAGTGCATCTTTAAATGATACGTCTAGACATGCTTAGTGAAAATTTTATTTTACATTAAGTAATTAATATTTCACCATTATGTCACAATTAAATATTCAAATATATGAGATTGCATGTGAAAAGACTTTAATACATAAAATTTGGTTGCATTTCATGACCATCTTTAGTATACAGAAGCAAAAACAGTTCAAACACTAAAGTGTAATTTATGCACATACTAGCCACTGAATTAGACACTTATTTAATACCATGTTGGACCTCCTTTAGCAACTGCCAATACCAATCCTCTTCAATTCCCTGTGCATAGTTTGGTGAGATGTGGGTCAGTAACAGCCCTCATTAAATGCTTCAGTCAACTGCTGCACACAGGAAGTTCTGTTACATGTGGTGACGCTTGTGATGACCAAGTATTTTGCATACATGCTGCATAAGTGACATTTACGTATATCTGCATAAAGGTTTCTAATTCAGTTGCCAATATGTGCAGAATTCAAAATGCATTTTAATTAATAATGCAACACAAAACAATTATTATTATTGTGCAGACACCTCTATGAAGTCTTAAGACTTATTGTGGGAGATTCAAACTATCAACATAATATCTATTATACCGTTCCTTGAAACCATTAACGCTTTCATTGCCAAGCTGAAAATTGGAATTTCGTGTGGTGGCCAAATTTTTTATATTTTTTTATTTAGTTAGCGACGTCCACGTGATAACGCGTGATCGGCCGTTTGGTGAGAACTCGCATCACGCGATATCATTCATTGCCAAGCTGGACATTGGAATTTCGTGTGGTGGCCACATTTTTTTTAGTTAGCGACGTCCACGCGATAGCGCGTGATCGGCCATTTGGTGAGAACTCGCATCACACGATATCGCTTGATTGGCAATGAACATGTTAATAGACAAAGCACTCACAATTAAATCAGGCAACCCATTCCAGTCATTCACCACTCTCCAAGTGAAAAATCTAATTCTCACACTCTTACCCAACTTCCAGGATAATTTCTTGTTCTGCTCCCACTAGCCAAGTCCAGAAACATCTTCCCTGCAATCCTCTAAAATACTTTAACTTAAATGTTTCTATCATAATCGTCCCCTTTTGCAACTATTAACTAACTTTTGCAATCCACAACCTTCAGTCTATCCTCATAGGGAGAATTCTACAGACCACTCACCATCTTGGTCATTCACCTCTGGATCCTCCTCCTCTCCATGGCTTCTGTATATCCAAGAAACCCAGGTGACTAGACCTGGGCACAGTAATCCAGATGTGGTTGTATCAATGCTTTAATAAAGAGGGGTGATAACTAACTCATCTCTGCTTGTTAGTGTGTTCTTCAAAAACCAAGTAATCTTGTTAGCGACCCTGGTGACTTTAGCAATATACCCTCTAAGCGTCAGTGCCCCATCTACTACTATCCCAAGATCCCTTCCCTTGGCTTCATCAATTTCCTGGAATACAGTTCCCTCAATGTGGTACACAGCTTGAAATATTTGTATCCCAAAATGCATAACTTTACACTTTTCCACATTAACATCCATTATGTTTTGCACATATTGTCAAGCCTATTTAACGTTGTGCAAACTTTCTACATCACCTTGATTAATTATTACCCTACCCAACTTTGCATCATCAACAATCAACTGAATATCTTCTTTCAAATTATTTCCTATATCATTTATGTATAAATAATACAGCAGTCGTCCCCCAGCACTGGGTCCTGAGACACACCACTAGTCACCTACCACCTCCTAGATTCCATATACCACTTTTTGTTATCTATCCATCAGCCATCCTTTTTTCCCATATAACCAGTTTTCATATCCATCCCCACTTGTTGCAGTCTGCGTAACAGAGTTCTATGTGTGATATCCTGTCAAACACCTTTGCAAAATCCAGCGGTATCATAGTGTAGCCATTCCCTTTATCCAACTCAGCTGTCACTATTATAAAAAGTTAGTAGATTACTAAGGCATGCTGCCTGCCATAAGATTATCATATTCTTTAACTACCCATTCCAGAATTCTCTTTCTTATCAACTTTTCCAGTACTTTTACCACCACTCCTGAGATACTAATTTGTTTATAATTTTTCAGACTTAGATCCTCCTTTATGCAAAAAAATTAATTTACCCTCATTCCACTCTTTTGGGGCTTTGCCAGAGCTGAGACTTAAATTAAACAGCCTAGTCAAAGCTATCACCAGTTTCCCTGCACATTCTTGTTCCAATATTCCATCCAATCCCAAAGCTGTATTTGCATTCAGATTCTGCAATTCTTCAACTTCTGTTCTCACATCAGTCCCAATCACAACAATATCTTCACTTTGATGATATACCCTTGCAAAATGATCACTCAAGTAGCTCAACAATTTCTGCTGAGTGATCTTCTTCCTACTTGCCACATAATGAAAAACTCTTTGGGATTTCCTTTTGCCTGTTCAGCTAACTTCTTCTCATAATCTGATTTTGCCTTCCTTACCATGGTGGTCACCTTTATTTCCTGATCCTTGTATTCTTTGTGAGTTAGCTGTTTACCTTTCTCCTTACATATCATCCATAACATTTTCTTTATTTGCAGCTCAAGCTTATCCATCTAACTTCTACCCAATTTACTCTCCTGACCATGGGTATACAGTGTGATAAGTCCCTTGACCATCTGGACACCATACGAAACTTCTTAGCTTCCGATATATCACTTGTTTGACCCATGTTTAGCAAATCATTAACTGAAATCCACATGCAAATGATTCCTCACACACAAGTCAGTTCCACAGCTACTGAAATATATGCTATTTCTATGCTCTCCTCAAAATCAATTCAGAAAACTTTGAAATATTCCAATATTTTGAACCACGTTAAAAATTATTCTAATTCTGTGAATGTGTTCAAATAACAGTTTTCTTATAATTTATATTACATTTTTATGTGTTGGTTATATAAAGTACATGGATTTAGATTATGCTAATTCATATTTGGTAACAATTATTTTCTATGCAATAAATTAGAATTGCAAATCATTCAACACATTTTCTTTGATTATTCTAATTGCTTGATTCGGAGGTGTATATGGGATTTGAACCCAGGTCTTTCTAATCAAAGGAAAATATCAAACTGAGCTACAGTCTTGGCAGATGAAATATCATTAAAAATAAGAAACAGTCGTTGCCAGAGAACAGAATCCTGCAACATGCTACTGGTTGCTTTTTCTTTTCTGGAACACTGGCATCCACCCCATCCTCTATGCTCTTATCATTTGGATAGTAAATCTTTCCACACTATCTCTGGAATATTTTCTGAAATCTCATGCTTGTGCCACCTTTTGAACTGCTTGCTTTTGTACAGTGAAGACAGTCAACAAACCTTGATTGCAAATTTTGTACATTAAATTGTTTTCATACATCTCTGTTTGAATGTTTTATTGATTAAATGTATACTTCATTACATTAAATGTAATTAAATTAAATACATTAAATATACTTAAAATAATGTTGTTAGGGAATTATTGTGCAATTAATAAAATAAATTTCAATATGTATATATTCATTAAGAAATTTATTATTGCCTAATAATTTTATTTTCTAAACTACGCAGCAAGTTTAAGATTCAAAGTACATTTAAACTGATTATCATCTCATTTAAAAATTAATTAAAAATAAAAATAAACATCATATATTCAATTTTGCCTATAGTGGATAAGTTGAACTGTGGTGGATTTTAAGTTGATGAAGGGATTTTACTATGGGAGAGAATCTGCTCCTACCAGATGCACCCCCCCTCAGCTGCAGACCAATGGATATTTCACCTATTCTGGGAAAAGGGTTTTTCTTACCCTACCACTTCTTTTAGCAGACTTCATTCCAAAAACCTAATATGACTGTATCTGATAATGAATGTTATACTGCATCAGCTGTTGAGGAGAATAATGAGAGCAATGTTCAGGGCTTAGGCATAGGATCCTGTTTGGGAACTACAGAACATGTCAGTGTTACTATGGATAAGATAAACAAAACACATGAGATTAACCTCAGTCAAAAATTTTGCAAAGGCACATAAAATGTCAGAGCCTTCAAATGGGGGTCTCTTCACGCTGTGTGTTTGCGTGCGTGTGTGAGAGAGTGAGAGAGAGATTTACTCAGAATCAAAGCACTACAAGATTCTATTTTAAGAATATAGGAGACGAAGCATGGCCTAGAGACTGAAGGATTCAAATATGAAAGACTGCAAGAACTAATAGTTCTTGCAGTCTCCCATACAAGCAACATTCTAAATAAACAGGACTGAAGTCAAAGTCAAATTTAAGATGGCTAAGGAACAGGCTGCTTTCAGGAAAGGTAAGCATACAGAGATCATATTTTTTGCCTTAGGCATGTCTTCAAGAAATCTAGAATTTAGCCTTCCTTTGACAACGTTCTTCATAAACAACTAGACTTTGAATGTGGTCAAAACTTACAAAAACTTTTGACCATGTTCAACAAGTGAAAACTGTAGAAGGTAATGAGCTTTCTTCAATATATCGTCAAGTTTACAGCTAACCTATACAGCAAGCCAAAGTAAGAACAGCTGTAGGCCCAAATGACTGGATTCAGGTAGGCAAGGATATTGCTAAAAATTAATTTATTAGTAATAATGAGACTGAATGCATAATTATTGAGGTTGTTAGTGGGTTTTGTAGAGAATTCTATGTAACATACAGTTAATGAGGGCAAGAACTAAATGCACAATGCAAAAACTGAGTGATGAGAGGTGTGGATTTTTCTAAGATGGTTCACAGAGTGCAATATATATACATAGACAACTGTGAGTGATGTTTTTATTGAGAGACTGAACAAGAAAAATAAGAGAGAGTTACAGTCTCCAGACAGCATGATATTTTAATGCACTGCAGTGATTCAAATTAAAGTCGAGAATGAGAAGTGAAAAATATCAGATTTAAGGCAGAAGGCAGTGAGGGACATTAAATTGAGAATCAGATCAACTAGAAGGGTGATCAAAACTCACTTCTGTTACCACAAAAGTGATTGTGGCAACAGAAGCGAGCCTAAATGATGAAACAAATGCAAGGTGCGTGACTGCGAGAATGGAAGAAAGCCTGAATGACTAAGGGAGTGATATGAAAGGGGGAGAGAGAAGACAACTTTTAGAATGCACAAGTTGAAGAATGAAATGATTAAGATGAGGCAAATGCAACATGCTGGCTCAGGCATCGCCTGGATAAACAATGCCCACGATACCAATCAAGCGATCGGGGTTGGATCAAAAAGTGGGATACCGAAAAGAAACAGAAATTGAAACTAACAGAACTGTTATCAGTAGGAACATGGAATGTGCAGACACTCTGGATGTCAGGAAAATTAGAACTACTTCATGAGGAAATGAAGAGATATCGATGGGATATACTAGGATTGGCAGAGATGAGATGGACATCATCTGGAGAGATCAATGAATGCGAAGTAATATGGTCAGGACATGACACCATGCACGAAGCAGGAGTTGGCTTCCTTCTTAGCAAAAGAGCTCGAGAGGCACTGTTAGGCTACAAACCAGTTAATGAACAAATCATAGTAGCAAGATTTCAGGCAAAGCCATTCAACATATCAATAGTCCAGATATATGCACCCACATCTGACAGCACAGATGAGGATATTGACTTATTCTACAAAGATCTGACAGAGACAATAGAAACAATACCAAAGCAAGATGTGCTAATTATTGAAGGAGATTGGAATGCCAAAGTTGGAAATAGATAATGATGGTTGGGAAAGAATCATGGGAAAATATGGTTTTGGAGAAAGAAATGGACGAGGTGAAAAATTGTTAGAATTTGCTGTGGACCACGAGATGATGATCTGTAACACAAGATTCCAACAAAAGGAGTGTAGAAAATGGACGTGGTGATCAAATGATGGGAAAACCAAAAACATGATTAAAAGAAGATGGATAACATCATTACAGCAATGTCGAACTTTTCAAGGAGCGGATATAGACTCGGACCATAGTTTAGTGATTGCAAACATCAAGATGAAATTAAAAAATATAAACCCCAACATCAGAATAGAAGAGATACAGCACGAATAAGTGAAGCAGAAATAGGAAGAAGGTACAGAACAGTGTTAGAAGAGAAACTTAAAAGTGTGGAGAAAGAAAAAAACTTGAATTTAAGAGTGAAAAGAGTAATGAAGGCAATAGAAGATGCAGTTGAAGAAACAGTACCAGAAGAAGAGAAGATCAAGAAGAAATGGATTACAGAAGAAACACTGAAGTTAGTACAGGAGAAAAGAATGTTGAAGATAAGAAGGGATACATCAGAACAAATCAAATAGCAATATAGAAGAAAGTGTAATGAGGTGAAAAAAGCAATCAAAATGGATAAGATGAAATGGTTAGAAGCCCAATGCAACAATATAGAACAGTACTATGGAGGGCATAAAACAAGGACAAAATGATCAGAACCATTAATAGTGGCAATCAAAACAGACCACAATTAAAGATGAAAAAGGCAAAGTATTGATGAATAAAGAAAAAATTGTACAGCGGTGGACAAGATACTGTAGTGAGTTATATGAAGAAAAACTAGGTTCAGATAGCGTTGGGAAACTGACTGAAGAATTGAAGCAGATATCACCACCAGGTAATGAGCATGATATGGACATTTTAAGAGGAGAGGTAGTAAAAGCAATAGGATAGCTAAAACACAAGAAGAGTCCTGGTAACGATAACATTACTGGAGAAATGATTAAATATGGTGGTGAAAGTATGGTTACAGAAATGCACCAACTATGTAATATGGTATGGAAAGAAGGGAAAATAAGAAACATGGAATTACTGCAATGATTGAGTTTATTCACCCAAAAAGGAAACAGATGCCACTTGGGCATTGATCAAGGGCTATTAAACAGCAGCAGCAGCAACGTCTGAGTGTATTCCAAAGATGAAAAGGCTAAATAAGACAGGAGAAGGATGGATGAATGAAAGGTTTAAAAGCATGAAATCTGGAAGAAGGCACCAGGAAGGCAATGCATGATGGATGCTAATATTTAATCAGCTGCATGAAGAGTACAAAGCAGGCCAAGAAGGTGACTTGGTTTGTAAAAACAGCAAAAAGTGCAGTATGAATAGAAATTAGCCAATCAAGCCAAGAAAAATCCTAGTGCATCTTTAAATATGTGGCAAGTAAAAGAAAGAATGACTATGGGAAGGCGATGTCAGTGGTAGATTGGCAACTGGTACAGAGAATACAGTTGATGTATTCAATAAGCAGATTATCAGGATATTTCATCCTTGTTAAGGCAACATCATGAATGGCTGGAGTGTATGGTAAAGGAGGCACTGATATTATTGATTCAGCCAGTACTGAATCCTAATCATCACCCAACACACAGACTAGCCTATAATTTATAGCTCCAGTCTTATCTCCTCCTCCCCCTTGCTGAAGTGAAACAGGTTTTTCCACTCCTTTAGGACTTCTTTCCTTGTTGTAAGACTCATATTAAACAGGTATGCCAAGGATGCTGTTAATTCTATGGAGAATTCTTTCAACGCACAGTGATAGATTTTCAAATCCTCTGCTTTATTATGACTTAATTATATAAGGAATTAATAATTTCCTAGTCTGTGTGTTGGGTGAGGATCAGGATTTAGTACTGAATCAATAATATCAGTATTCTCTATGATGATCAGTATGAGTTTATGAGGGGCAGTCATGTTTTTAGCAATCTGCTTATGTACTGCAAAAAGGTGATGAATTCACTGGATAAGGGAGATGAGTATACAGTAATAGACTTGGATTTTTCAAAGACTTTGATGGATTGTCACATGATAAGCTGGTAACTCAACTGAAACAGTACTGAATAAGAGACTGGTCATCATATAGGTATCAGTAGGCTGTGTATGAGGGAGCAATATCCCAAAAGAGGAAGGTCACTAGCAGAGTCCAGTCATTATTATTTAACTTCTTTGTTAACAATATAGGGATAGATTGGAGATATGCAGCTGTTTGCTGATAATGAAACGTTGGGAAGAACTATGAGGAACAGAACAGATGTGGCCTTGATTTGCAATAGACCATGTGAATGGGAAGTGAGCAGAACTATCAATTTAATGTTACAAAGTGTAAGATCTGGAAATTTGGTAGACAAGGTTGGGATGTAAGTATACAATTAATGAGGAAATTTTGAAGGAGGTGGAAGAGATCTATAATAAATTTAGTTTAATCCTATATCCAAATGTAAGCAAACAAAGTTTGCACCTGAAAATATCTTCAGGACTGAAGTAAGGTGGTGCAACACCAAGCAAAGGTGGACCAAGCTCTCATCATTCCTTGTCTCAGTATCTCCCATAATGCAAAGCACATCTCCTTGCAGACATATATACTGCTATGCATTAAGGGAAGGGCCATTACCCAGACCGGTTTTGACCTTTATTAAGGTCTTACACCACCTTACCTCAGTCCTGAAGATATTTTCAGGCGCAAACTTTGTTTGCTTACATTTGGATAAAGGATTAAACTAAATTTATTATAGTCTAACCAAGTGCAAAATAAACTTCCAACATCTTTCTCTAAATCCAGAGTAATTCAATAATAAGGTGTAATACACCTGTTGGCAACTTGTATAGGTAAACATGACCTCTCCTATTGCTTCTGTCTTAGTATCTCCACGTTTAGGTCTACCTCCCACTGACGAGACCTCAATAAAGACCGAAACCAGTCTGGGTAGTGGCCCTTCCCTTAATGCATAGCAGTATACATGTCCACAAGGATATGTGCTTTGCATTATGGGAGATACTGAGACAAGGAGTGATGAGAGCTTGGTCCACCTTTGCTTGGAGTTGCACCAGCTTAACTCAGTCCTGAAGATATTTTCAGGTGCAAACTTTGTTTGCTTACACTTGGATAAAGGATTAAACTAAATTTATTATAGTCTAACCAAGTGCAAAATAATCTTCCAAGATGAGAGAGCTGAGAGTGATGGCAGGCTAAGACTTGAAGTTTAGGGGTCATATTGCTAAAATTGTAAGAACATTGCAGCAGAAAAGAGGTTATGTTCCCTTGTATAAGGCCTTGATCAGGTTAGACTACAGCACAGATTTGGTTGCCTGGTTTTCAAGGGGATGAGGATATATTAAAGAAGTTAAGTCGATGTCAGTTCTGTGGAATGTGAATATGAGGGAATACAATTGTGCAGGGCCTTGTGAACAGAAGATATGACTGAGACAAAAGTTAGTGAGGGACCGTTACCAGTTTAACGTGGAGATTTTTCACAGAGTAGAACGAGGCAAAGGTAGACCAAGAGGCTCCCTAGGAGTGCTATAAGGATGTGAACAAGGGAATGAGGAGTAAGTTCTTTACATGAGAACAGTTGGTAGGTGAAGTGTATTGCCTGAAGGTGTGGCAAGTGCATAAACTATAAATGGGTTTAAGGTATGGTTCAATAATCTTTTTGCATAAGAGTGTGGACCTCCCATGATGAATCTTTTAATTCAGCAGAGGCTTGATGTTAATAATATAGTACCAAATGAGCAGAAGACAGGAATTAAGATAGGTGGCAAATGGTTTAGCCATCTAAGATATTCCAGTGATACAAAGAAAACCTTTGGACAGGACAGAGCCAGAACAAATCCTTGATAGAGTTAATTATTTAGAGTTAACTCGTTAACCCTGTCAAGATTTTGTTCTAGATTTGTAGGACTTAAACTCATTCCTGGTAAGATGAATATAATGACAGAGAAGGACCAGAGAAATAAAGGTACTTTAAGGAGAAATAACTGAAGGTAGCAAACTTCAGTATCTGCGATTAATCATAAGTGTAAAGAAATGTTGCTCAGAAGATCAAAAAATTAGGAACAGACAAGAGAATAGTCAGTCCTAGATAGTCTGCAAAAATACATTCTTCACTACAAAGGTGAAAATTCTGGATGTAGCTGTTTTCTCAATCACAACTTATTAATGTGAAACTCTGAATCCAAAGAAAACTGATGGGGAAAGGACAGCTGCTTTTGAGAAGTAGTTACAGGATATTGATGAGTCTCATACATGGCTGACAAGCAAATGTCTCTTAGATAGGATTGGGTAGACTGACTTTTAAGAGCATTAACAGAAGAAAGCTGAAATACTTTGGACACAGAGAAAGAATGGCAGAAAGAATTTTCAAAACATAACAGCAAAAGGAAGAGTACCTGGAAAAGGGTGAGGTGACACACCCTTGATGAGATGGATGGTGCAATAGGTCTTCAGAGAGCTGAAGCTTCAAGAAAAGCCCGGTAGAGCACAATAACAAACGTTTGCTTCATATCGTCATGGTATGGAGTGACCACACAGCATCAGCTGGTACCTAATCAAGTTATGAAAGGTATTATAAACAGTAAGATTATATACAGAGGATGATAAAAAATTAGAGGACATACCTAGAAGTTATGTAAAGGCAGATTTTTTTTTTTTTTTTTTTAAAGATTATTGGGTAAGCAAAATACACTGCAGAATAGTATGTAAATGCATTTTAAGCTTTAATGTCATAGATGTTAATGGTGGAGAGAGAGACCTATAATAATGAGTGTGGAGGTGTGCTGTTAGTAATAAAAAATAACACCATACATAAACACTTGAGCTTTTTCTTGGTTTAATTCGTTCACCAGATATTTGTAAATGATATGTACAAATTGTCTATAAGTTTCACCAGCTATTCTGTCTGGCTTCTTCAGGACAAGTATAATGATAGAAACTAACATTTGCTAGTAAAAAAAGAAGAATGGAATAACACAGTCAAATAAATTAAAACTGACGCATAACATCATAAGCACGGAAAGTGGTGTATCAGTCATTGTATATTGAACGCATTATATAGTTTTTAGCGAAATTAAATTCTGGTAAGGTGAGTGAACTCATTAGGCATTTCCAGATGTCTTTCAGAATCATTCCTTGATTTCTGTTTAGATTTGCTACAGAGCAGAGTACAACTGCAGCTTCTTTGAAGTTTCTACATCGAAAATCTTCTTCTATATAAGGCATGGAGCTGTTATCCCAATCAATGGTGTGATTAGAGATCGAGAAGTGATGGGCTAATCCTGAAGTATCTGTTCTGTTGTTGTTCACGTCCCCTATATGTTCTTTTTTTTTTTTTAATTTCCAGGCTTCTTGATGTTTGCCCTATGTAATTTAATCCACAGGAACATGGGAGGTTGTATAGACCAGCATATTTGAAGAAGGCATTAATGTCCTTTGGAGATCTTAAAATGTGGCGTATTGTCTTGACAGGTTTGAGAGCAACTTTGACGTTGAAAGATTATAGAGTTATTATTATTATTACCACCCCAAGACTTAATGGAGTCAAAGACTCATCTGGAAGGTCCTTTTATCACACACAGCTCATCATACCGTGTTTTAAACACATTCAAACTCTTTGCAGACACCACATTCTCAGGCAAGGCATTCACAACTCTGCACGAAAAAAACATGCCTCTCACTCCCCTACTCACACCCTCTTTATACAGTGTCCAGGGATGACTTCTGGTTCTCCCCTGATCTCCCACTATTCTCTGTAAAACTTCTCCAGCATTGATCCTATAACAACCCCTTACCAACTTGTAGGTCTCTATCATATCTCCCCTCTTCCTCCTGTCCACCAGACTCTGCAAATTACATCTTCTCAATCTTTCCTCATACTCGACATTCCAGAGGTCAGAAACTACCTTAGTCAGTCTCTTTTGGACCTTTTCCAACATCTCTTCATCCTTCTGAAAACCCAGTGACCAAATCTGGCCATAATCCATGTGTGGCCTAATCAAAGCCTTATACAACAGAACAAGAATCTCCCTACTTCTACACGTCAGTGTCCTCTGCATCATTCCCAGAAGCCTTTGTGTTGTCTTCACAATTTTGGCAATGTGTCTCCTATTTTTTAGATCTTTATCCACTATCACCCCAGATTTCCTATTTCCTCTACCTCCAACAATATATTCTCACCAAGCATAAATTCTGCATCCTATCTTTGTTTTCCAAATTTTAAAACCTTACATTTTCCAAGATTGAACTCGCATCCCCATTTCCGTGCCCAATATATTTGAATATATTGGAACATCTCATCTCCAATATATTGAATATATATTGGAACAATATATATTCAGTATATTAGAGGATGAGATGCTCCAAAAGCACTTTCAGAAGTACTTTTCTCCTGTAAAGGAGAAAATATTTGGCTATTTTTGTTGACACTGGGCCTGCATAAGGGATGACGATATATATTATTATTATTATTACCACGGGCTACTCCAGGAGTCCTTAGACTCATCGAGGGAGGCCCTAAACATCATGTTCACGCAGCTGTTCAACATTCTCACAGTATCTATCATACCTTGCCTTGAACTCGCTCACTGTCATAGCACCCACAACAGACTCTGGCAGCTTATTCCACTCATTTACCACTCTAAAAGTAAAGAACCCAGCTCTAACACCCCTGCTAACCACGCTCTTGCCCAGCTTCCATGGGTGTCCCCTAGTTCTCCCACCACCAGTCCTGATCTCAAAAATATCATCTGAATTAATCCTATAGAATCCTTTTAGCAATTTGAATGTCTCAATCATGTCTCCCCTTTTCCGCCTATCAACTAGTTTCTGCAACCCACAAATCTTCAACCTGTTCTCATATGGTTCATTCCATAGACCTGCTATCATCTTAGTCACTCGCCTCTGGATCCTCTCAACCTCGTCCCCATCAAGAAGGAACCGAGGTGACCAAATCTGGGCACAGTAGTCGAGATGAGGTCTTATCAGGGCTCGGTACAGAGGTACAATAACTTGTTTTTCTCTGCTCGTCAAGGTATTTTTCAACAACCAAGTGAGTTGATGAGCTGATTTAGCTACTTTCGCAATGTGCCCCCTAAACTTCATCTCCCTATCCACCAACACTCCCAAGTCCCTGGCCTCATCAATCTCTTGGAGTACAGTTCCACCAATGTTATATACTGCTGCTAATCTTTTCACTCCGAAATGCATAACCTTACATTTTGTCACATTAAATTGACATCCATTCTCCTTAGTCCAGAACTCCAATCTATCTAAGTCATCTTGCAAGACTTTGACATCTTCTGCATTCACTATCGCCCTACCCAACTTTGCATCATCAGCGAACAAATGAACTGTCCCACTTAGACCCTTCCCTATATCGTTAATGAAATGATTAAACAGCAGTGGTCCAAGAACAGAACCCTGTGGCACACCACTAGTCACAGGCCGTTTTTTGGACTCTACTCCTGAATAAACTACTCTTTGATATCTCTCCATCAACCACCCAGCTATCCATCTCACCAACCCTATATCCATTCCCATATGTTGTAGTTTACGGATTAGAATTCCATGTGGTATCCTGTCAAACGCCTTTGCCAGGTCCAGCAGTATCACTGTAAACCCATTTCCCTTATCCAGTTCAGCCGTCACCTTGTTATAAAACTTGAGCAAGTTACTGAGGCATGATCTACCCTTCACAAAGCCATGCTGTCCTCTGTACAGTATCTCATTTTCATCAATCCATTCCTGTATTTTTCCCTTGACTACTTTCTCCAAGACCTTGACAACGACTCCTGATATGCTGATCGGTCAGTAATTTGCAACCATAGTCTTGGATCCTCCTTTATGCAGTGAAACTATTTTCCCCTCTTTCCACGCCTTCGGGACTATTTTCTAAGTGTATATATTACATGACAGGAGGTTGCTGCTGTGGAGGGTTTCTATGAATAATCTTTTTGATTATATTTCTTGTGTAACTGTTGTTTACTAGGGTTTGAGATATGAGAGCGAGTTCATCAAGGAGATCGTTTTCTTCTGAGATAATATTGGTCACTCTATTTTTAAGCATATGTATTATGCTGAGTTTTTGTGCAATATGGTGAGACGATTTGAAGTGCAGGTAACGTCCAGTGTCTGTTGGTTTTCGATAGATTGTGAGCTGGATTTGGCCATTCTCTTGTTTCTTTATTAGTGTATCTAGAAAAGGCAATTGGCTATTCTTTTCAATCTCTAAAGAGCTGTATTTTTTGGTAGAAGGAATTTATTTTTGTAAGGAAATCAAATAAGGTAGTTTCTGTGCCTCTCCAAATTACGAAAACATCATCTACGTATCTCCAAACCAACAGCTTTGGATTTAATTTGGAAAGGATGTCAGCTTCTAGTTTTTCCATGAACAGATCAGCACAGGGAGGTGATAAGGGACTGCCGATGGCTAAGCCATCAAGTTGTTCATAAATTGTGTCATTCACTTTGAAATAATTCGATTTGAGGCAATGGCGAAAAAGACTACATATCTATTAGCTAAATATCTAGCCCATCTTTTGAAAGGTAATATAAAAAAAAATCAGATTCCTTCATAAAGAATTCTAAGCATTTCACTGAAAAATTAAAAGGCATCTCCATCTTAATTAAAAACAGACATTCTCGCAAGCTTAGATGTGGTTTCTTTATTTACCAATGTACCTGTTGAAGAAGTCATCAAGATCCTAGAAGACAATCTCTATCAAAATGACACAGTTCAGCTTTTTCAATAGCCAAACTCCTTAAGTCTTTCAACGTCAAAGTTGCTCTCAAACCTCTCAAGACAATACGCCACGTTTTAAGATCTCCAAAGGACATTAATGCCTTCTTCAAATATGCTGGTCTATACAACCTCCCATGTTCCTGTGGATTAAATTACATAGGGCAAACATCAAGAAGCCTGGAAATTAAAAAAAAAAAAGAACATATAGGGAACGTGAACAACAACAGAACAAATACTTCAGGATTAGCCCATCACTTCTCGATCTCTAATCACACCATTGATTGGGATAACAGCTCCATGCCTTATATAGAAGAAGATTTTCGATGTAGAAACTTCAAAGAAGCTGCAGTTGTACTCTGCTCTGTAGAAAATCTAAACAGAAATCAAGGAATGATTCTGAAAGACATCTGGAAAAGCCTAATAAGTTCACTCTGCTTATCAGAATTTCATTTTGCTAAAAACTATATAATGCGCTTGATATACAATGACTGATACACCACATTCCATGCTTATATTACACATCAGTTTTAATTTATTTGACTGTTATTCCATTCTTCTTTTTTACTAGCAAACATTAGTTTCTATCGTTATACTTGAAGAATTTATACTCCTCAAGTAGCCAGACAGAATAGCTGGCGAAACTTGTAGACAATTCGTGCATATCATTTACAAATATCTGGTCAACAAATTAAACCAAGAAAGAGCTCAAGTGTTAATGTTTAAGTGACCAAATACAAAACAAAAATGAACACGATACATATATACATTCATTTACTCATTCAAAATTATTAACCACTATTTCTTTAAAGATGTTAATGAATCAATTTCAATACCTACCAGTAGGAATTTACTCTTATAGATGTCATTCTTCAATTTTTATTTTATTTTTTTATATTTTCAATAGCAATGCAGCAAACTCTGTTATTTCTCTGTTCATCTTGAAATCATTCCTATAAAACCCATAATATCAATTAGGTATTCATCTAATCATATAATAAAATATAAAATATATAATCCATTTTGTTTATTTTGTAAATATAGAAGCAGCCAAAATTAAAGAAAGACTGCTAAAATAGTATATAGTGTTAAAATTCATGCTACATTCAATTTATGTCAATTTGATTAGAAAAACCTTTATTGGGACTTTCAAATGAGGATGAGTTTAGCCAGTCATATGCAGAAGAAAGTTTATTTTTCACTAGGTTAGACTATAATAAATTTAGTTTAATCCTTTATCCAAGTGTGAGCAAACAAAGTTTGCATCTGAAAATATCTTCAGGACTGGGGGTCAGGTAGTACAACACTGGGAAACTCGCAGCAAAGGTGGACCTTTGCTGCGAGTTGCTCTGGATTTAATAAAAGGTGGCACACCGTTTGGCAACTCCTATAGGTAGAGATGACCTTGCTAATGCTTCTGCCTCATATCTCCACTTGGGCCTGGCTCCCACTGAAGAGACCTCAATAAAGGTTGAAACTAGTCTGGATAGTGGCCCTTCCCTTAATGCATAATATTATACATATCTGCAAGGAGATGTGTTTTGCATTATGGAGATACTGAGATAGGAGTGATGTTAGCTTGCTCCACCTTTGCAATGAGTTGCCTGGTGTTGTACTACCTTACCCCAGTCCTGAAGATACTTTCAGGCACAAACTTTGTTTGCTCACACTTGGATAAAGGATTAAACTAAATTTATTATAGTCTAACCAAGTGAAAAATAAACTTTCAACATCTTTAATTTGCCATCTTCACTAAAAAGTGTGCCTAAATAGCTGAAATGTTTTACTTGTTCTACAGGTTCTCCATTCAGGATGTAGTTGACGTTTTCAATATTCCTGTCTATCTTCATTGTCTTTGTCTTTTTAATGTTGATTTTCATATCAAATTTATTACAGCAGTTAATCAATTTGGGCAGGGAATCCTGCAAACTTGTCCTGGATTTATTTAAAAGTATATCATCTGCAGAAAGTAAAGAGCTGCAATTAACATCACAAAGTTTGATATCATGCCAAACCTCTGTTTTGCTTTAACCCACCTTGTTCTTCTCTTCCACAATATTTCTTTCCCTTTCTCAAGAATACTTGCATAAACCTTACCAGGAACACTCAGTAGAGAAATTCCTCTGGAATTCTGACATTCAGCTTTATTTCCTTTTTTATAGATTAGTACTATGAGTGCTCTACTCCAATTACAGAACAGAACTTGACCCTGTGTTCAGGTTTTCCAAATTATGCTGTAGCCACTGTAAAACTTTTATGCCTCTGTATTTTAGCATTTCTGGTTAAATATCCTACACTCCAGCTGCTTTCTACATTTCAGGTTTGTATAGCTTCTTCTGCTTCAAGTGTGTGTGTGTGTGTGTGTGTGTGTGTGTGTGTGTGTGTGTGTGTGTGTGTGTGTGTGTGTGTGTGTGTGTGTGTGTGCGCGCGCGCTGCGCGCGTGTGTGTGTGTGTGCGCGTGTGCGTGGAAAGTTTTATACCCAAGATAAAAAACTTTCTACATCTATCTCTCATCCTGAGATTTTTATTTAATAAGGTCAAAGCACCTTATGGTAACTTGTTTTGGTAAAATATTTATAAGCTCTGTATTACTTAAACCTTGGTATTTCTAATCCTGGCTCCCACTGATGAGACCTCAATAAAGGTCGAAACCGGTTTGGGTAGTGGCCCCCTTGCCTTTAATGCATAGCATCAAACATCACCTCAAGGAGATGTGCTTTGCATTAAGGGTAAATATTAAGAATAGTGATCAGAGCTTATTCCACCTTTACCATGAGTTGCACTAAGTGCGGGTCACCCAGACTTGCAGGTGCAAACTTGACTTTCTTGTCTGTTTGCTTACTTGGGAAATGGATTAAAACCAGGTTTATGTTTATATTTAAAATAGCTTGGTATTTTTAATATATATATATATATATATTAAACAAAATTATCTTTAAACAAAATGGATACACTGAAAAAACGATTAAGAAATTTCTTCTGGATCCTCCTAGGCAGTGCACAACAGAAACAGAAACTATTAATTTTAAAGGTAGCATCTCCATTCCATACATTAGCACAGTCTCTAAAAAATTAGCTAAAGTCCTTAAAAAATACAATAATAGGACGTTCTTCACCAAACTTCCTAAAATCCGTTCTCTAATCAGCCATCCAAAACCTACTCATCACAACCTAAAATATCCAGGTGTGTATAAATTATGGTGCGATTGCAATATCCCTTATTTTGGACAAACTAACAAATCTATTGAACAATGTATAGAAGAGCATAAGAGAGACATCTCTTACAAAAGATCTCATGCAACTGCGTTATCCAGTCATGTTCTTTTTTCAAATAATCCTAATGATGATCAACAAAGCCACTCCGTTTGCTGGGATAGATCAGAAAATATCTTTCGCTGTGATGATGAGTTTGAGAGAAAAATTGTAGAATCAAGGGAAATCCTGCTGAACCCTGTCCACTAAAACAACAATTTGAGTTATAACATCCCAGATAGCCATGCTGCAGTTATTCAATATTGACGTTCACGTGAGCCTGCACGCACACTTGCAATAAACAATGGCACGCCTGTTAGAACAACTTGAAAAAATACAATGTTTTTTTATGTATCAATTATGTGTGGCAATTTTTACCTGTAATTTCCAGTTTGTTCAGATACTTCAATATTTATTATTATTCTTTTTCTTTATGAATACCTGAGGAAGGCTGTTATAAGCCAAAACTAGTAGTATTATTCTCATTAAAATCTTTATAAGTTATCTCAGTTTTTGAAGTCATTAAATCTATATTTTTTTAAAATGTATCACAACAACCGAGTAAAAGCCGATTATCACATATATATATATATATTAATGTTTCATTTCCTTTTTATATATATATATATATATACGTAGGCTGTTCAATAAGTTATAAGATTATATTTATACAGAAAACAGATTACCTTTAATCGTCATCATTTACATGGTCTTTTTCAAAGTAGCTACCGTGAGACGTGATGCATTTGTCCCAATGTTGCTTCCACTTCTTAAACACATGTGAAAGTCCATTTTTTGAGAGTTCTTTCAAAACTGCCTCCGCATCTTTTACACATGCTTTGTTGCTTTCGAAATGGTGGCCTCTTAGTGGTTTCTTGAGCTGAGGAAACAGCCAGAAATCGCACGGTGCGAGATCAGGACTGTATGGAGGGTGTGGTAGGATATCTATGTTGTTCTTCTGCAAAACGTTCACTACACCACCAGCAATATGTGGCCTTGCATTATTCCAGAAGAAGCCATTCTTCAGCAATGGACGCTTCCTTTTGACGTGCTGTACCATTGTCCGTAAAACATCCGCATAGTGTGAGCCGTTTACAGTATTCCCGGTTTCTACAGTGTGTTGGTAAACAATGCCTTCACAGTCAAAAAACATTATGGTCATAACTTTACCAGCCGATTTTACAGTTTTTGCTTTCTTGGGGGTAGGCAAAGACGGATGCTTCCATTCACTGCTTTGTTGTTTCATTGTAGGGTCATAGTATACAACCAAGCTTCATCTGCTGTAATGATGCGTTTTAAGAAGTTTTCGCCTTCTTGTTCCAGTCTTTCTTTCCATTCTGTGCACACATCCACTCGATGCTGCATTTGCTCCGGTGTCAAGAGTTTGGGAATCCATCGGGTGCAAGCACGTTTCAGTCCCGAATGTTCAGCCATGATTGAGTGAACATTTCCCACAGAAATATTCAGGACAACATGCAGCTGGCATACTGTAATTCTGTGATCCTCCTCGATGATAATCGCTGCTGTGTTGATCATTGTCTCTGTGATGGACGTTGAAGGTCTTCCCTTACATTCAAGATGTTCCACATTTTGCCTTCCTTCCTTAAAAGTTTTATGCCAGCGAAAAACACTTGCCCTTGACATTGCTTCATCGTGGAAAGCTTCGCATATCATGTTAAAAGTTCTGATGCCGATTTTTGCAAAAATCACACAAAATTTAATCGCATAACGCTGTTCCAAGGACGCTTCCATTTCAACGACTCGTCGCAGCTCGTAGGTGCGCCGAAACAAGCTTGCGTTTAGTCACGTGACACTCTGGCACATCAGCCCGTATACACCATCTATCAACGTCTTTTTGTTAATACAGACAGCAACATTTCTTTATTCCACAGAAATTAATAGTGATGAGTGGTTTCGTGGCAGTAAAATTAGTCTTATTACTTATTGAACAGTCCTCGTATATTCCAGATGGTATTCCTGTTGAGTGTTTTCTACTACCATGCTGTTACTGCTTGTTTCATTTAGCAATCTTTCAAAGTAATTACTCCATACATCAAGAATATGTTTATCCTCCATTTCTGAGCTGTTTCAACAGCCTATAGAATATTTTACCACCTTCCTGATATTTATTTTCTGTGTTCTTACCAAAGTCTTCTCATGACTTTAGTTTGATTGTTACTGTCATGATTCTCATGCTGGTGTTGAGGTGGGTGTCAACCTTAGAGCTGTGTGAGTTTTGTTCAACTACACAATAGCAGAATATTCAGCAGGGGTGTAGACCAAGCTGAAAACTGCAGTTTGGAGCATTTCTACAGCAGGGGTGTAGACCAAGCTGAAAACTGCAGTTTGGAGCATTTCTACAGCAGGGGTTTCCATGATGTGCCTGTAAATTTCTAAATGACTCATGGGATTCTAGTTGCAGCAAGTGTTCCAAGCTGCTGATGGAAAGTCAGGATCCTGTCCAGTGTAACCCCCAATATTTAGAATTTGGGATGACTTCAGGTATAACTCCACCAAGTGAGTACGAAGCATTCCATCTGTGGATCCTAATTTCAAAACCTTACGTTCAGCGATATTAAACTAATTTCCCAATCTATTTGTCCACCTTTCCAGCTTATTCAAAAACCCCTGAAGAAACACATTATCAGCACTATTACTAATAAACCATCACAAATTTATCTGCAAACAGCTGATTCCCGAGTTCATTAGAAACATATCCACTTTCATAAATACGGTCAAACAGTTTCCTGGATGATTATCTGAATGTGATTAACACAGATAAAGCCTCCTTGAATGGAGGGGACACCAGTACCCTCCATTCAAGGATACAGCAGTTTCTACAGACCAGCTAACTATTAGCACAGAAATTCCAAAAGCATTCCAGTTGAAATAACCTTTGGGATTTCTGTGCCTCTTTTCTATTGTCTGATCATTGCTTTTTACATCCTTTGATGAAAAATGCAATAAACCATAATGTAGGCTGCATTTTTAGTGTGTTTGTTGGAAAACCAAGGTTTTGATAAGGGCTCGAGTTAAAAATTCCCACATCTCACTCAGCTTGATGCTGAGTGAGATGTGGAATTAGAAGACTACAGCCCATAACTGTTCAAATGGCAGTTGAGCCTTCTAATCCCTTGCCAAGCCTGTTGGAGAAAATTCTGACCTCCCACTATGTTTCCATATTTCTCTCAGAGAGAGAAATATGGAACAATGGCAAATGATCTAGGAATCATCATCACTATCTAGGTATCAATTACATAATAGGATACCACATTTAATTCTAATCCGTAAACTATAACATATGGGAATGGATACAGGGTTGGTGAGGTGGATAGGTGGGTGGCTGATGGAGAGATATCAGAGTAGAGTCCAAAAGATGGCCTGTGACTAGTGGTGTGCCACAGGGTTCTGTTCTTGGACCACTGCTGTTTAATTTGTTCATTAACGATATAGGGAAGGATCTAAGAGGAACGGTTCATTTGTTCGCTGATGATGCAAAGTTGGGTAGGGCAATAGTGAATGCAGAAGATGTCAAAATCTTGCAGGATGATTTGGATAGATTGGAGTTCTGAGCTAAGGAGAATGGATGTCAATTTAATGTGACAAAATGTAAGGTTATGCATTTTGGGGCGAAAAGATTAGCAGCAGTATACCACATTGGTGGAACTGTACTCCAGGAGATTGATGAGGCCAGGGACTTGGGAGTGTTGGTGGATAAGGAGATGAAGTTTTTTTTTTTGGGGGGGGGGGGTACATTACAAAAGTGGCTAAATCAGCTCATCGACTCACTTGGTTGTTGAAAAATACTTTGACGAGCAGAGACAAGCAAGTTATTGTACCTCTGCACCGAGCCTTGATAAGACCTCATCTTGACTACTGTGCCTAGATTTGGTCACCTAGGTCAGCGCTTCCCAAACTGGGGGCCGTAGGTTTTGTTGAGGGGGCCGTGAAATAATGAAAACAAATTTAAAATGTTTAAAGATTAAGTAGATTTTTTTTATTTTAAAATAAACGTATTTAACTTTTATTATTTATTATTTCTTTTTTATTTTTTATATTTTAATGGAAAAATTCACACATTGGTGTTGGTTCACAAACTTTGCTTCCTGCGTTTAATGAATATTAGTAAATATTGCTTATTCATATGTTTCATTTCAAAGCAGTGGTTAATTGTATTTACTTCGAATGCTCTCCAGGGAAGCTCAAAATCTTCCTGTCCCTTTCATCACGCGTTCATAATCACGGACTGTTGGTATTGACTTTATATACATATCAAAACTCGTTTTATATTATCACTGTCATCCGAACTAGTTTTCTATTACCAATAAAAGTTTCGCATATACTTCGCACATGAAAAAAAGCTTAAACAAGTTCATGTGGGGAGATAGTAACTTGCTTGCAGTGGTAAACAACAAACAGCCACTATACTGCAGGGGCAATAAAAACAAGTACTTTTATTATGCCAGTGAATAAGATATGGGGAGTCTGTGTAATATATTTCTCAACAAATAGTGCAATTAGAGACAACTGGGATAATAACACACTAATTAATGAATCACATGTCCCCTCATACAGAAACTATGCTGTATAGACTGAAACAAAACCATATGTTGCATGGACAAACATAGTATCTAACTAAAAACTATTGTTATTAATTAGATGTGTGTGAGTTTGATTTCCCAAGGCAGCAATAAAATTCAACCGAACGTATTAAAATTCGTAAGTGTTAAAACTAAGTAATATATATATATATATATATAATGAATGTTATGGCATTTGCAAATATGGAATTCGGTTGAATAGAGTTAGCATTTCAACTCAATTGTCAGGTATGCTTTTATCTTTAGGTTGCGCAATCTTTTGTTAATACTCCAATCATATGCATGTTTTAACATGCCTGCCTTTGCTGTCTGTTTTGCGTTAGGCTTAATTACCGTAAAGGGAGAGAAGTCACAAAAGAGAAAAATGTTCCTGGTCCGGGGATTCCCTTATTCAGGTAATATTCACTAATTTCATGTTACCAGTCTGTGGTGTGCCAGTATCGGTAAGTGGTGATATTATTTGATCTATTCTACATTAAAAAATTTAACCCTGAGATGGATAAGTGGCTGATAAAAAATTTTAAAAAAATCCCTCCAACAATCAGAAGCAGAAACAGACTGAAAAAAAAAAAGACAGTATTTCAGATTTTACCAGAACAGCCCGCATCGCCTTCAGAACCAAACGGTAAGAGGCAAAAAATGTAATATATGCATTTGATTTTTGCAATATTCGCTGTGTGTGTTTTGTATTGAATATAAATACAATAAATATTATAATAATATATCTCTCTATTATGATTTTTTTTCCAGGGGGGGGGGGGCGTGAAATATTTTAATTTTTGCAAAGGGGGCCCTGACATCCAGAAGTTTGGGAAGCACTGACCTAGGTTTCTTTTTGATGGGGAGGAGGCGGAGGATCCAGAGGCGAGTGACCAAGATGACAGCAGGTCTATGGAATGAACTTATGAGAACAGGTTGAAGATTTATGGGTTGCAGAAATTAGTTGATAGGCAGAAAAGGGGAGATATGATTGAGACATACAAATTGCTAAAGGGTTTCTATAGGATTAATTCAGAGGATATTTTTGAGATCAGGACTGGTGGTGGGAGAACTAGGGGACACCGATGGAAGCTGGGAAAGAGTGTGGTTAGCAAGGGTGTTAGAGCTGGGTTCTTTTAGAGTGGTAAATGAGTGGAATAAGATGCCAAAGTCTGTTGTGGGTGCTATGACGGTGAGTGAGTTCAAGGCAAGGTATGATAGATACTGTGAGAATGTCGTATAGTTGTGTGGACAGGATGTTTAGGGCCTCCCTCGATGAATCTAAGGACTCCCTGGAGTCGCCCGTAATAATACTAATAATCAATTACCATTTCCCGCACCACAATACTCTAGTATTGTGGTGCGGGAAATGGTCATCAATGATCAGCCTTCACCTCCAACACATTCAGACATGGCAAATCTACTCAAACTATTCTACAAACCACCCTTGGTATCCGTTTTCTGATCTACCAAAGGACATCAGAAAAGTACTCAATAGCTCTCTGGCTAATATGATATCTCTCTCTCTCTCTCTCCAGATGTACTAAGCACTAACATCCATCCTGTATCACTTTGACCAGGAATCACTCATTTGGCATCCATTTAACTGTAAGGAAGCAAGTTTTATCAAGTAAGTCAGCAATCATTTATGCCAGCTCTCCTGGCATAAACATATCACAACCATTGCATCCACAGCCTCAAAAAAACTAGGATTTCTCTTTCACTCAAGACATTATGTCACTCCCGAACAGCTATTAACAATACAAATCACAAATTTCCCCAGCTATTGATATACTACTCCCACACATATGGGGTGAGGCCCCAAGAAGCTCTCTCAAAATGCTCGACTCAATAATATAGAGGAGAGCAATTAGGCTTATCAATGATCCATCCCTTACCAACTCTCTCCACCCCACTTTCACATAGATGTATGGTCCCTGCAGTATGTATATTCTACAAATATTTCCATGGGAAATGCTCATCTGAAATAACATCAATAATTCCTCTGCCCAGTACAAAACTCACTGAAACACATGCAGCTACTGTACAACATCCCTTCACAGTACACCTACAAAACAAACAGAACAAGTTTCTTTTCCTCTTCCTTCATCCCTGCAACTGCTGCCCTGTGGAACAGTCTCCCACCTGCTGTTTCCCAAGGAATACAATTTAAAGTCATTCAAATCAAATGTAAAAAATTCCTCCTTTCCCAACCCACTACCTATACACACAGTACTAATGTACTATAGGTTGACCAACCAACCTCCTGTGTATGGGCTCAACATTAAAAAAATAAATAAATAAAAAATCAAACTATCATCATATTGCTCTCACCTCAATTCTCTCAAGTGATGGAGAAGATTATCAACAACCAGCTTTTTCACTAATTTGAGGCCCACTGGTTAATTAGTGATCACCAATATGGATTCCATCATTCTATAGCAGACCTCAACCTAACCTGCCTTTGGCCACGTGTCATAGAAATATTTTAAGAATCTCATATGGTCACTTAATAAAGGCATTTGATCAAGTGTGGCATATCACAGCTTTCTTTCTGAACTGCCATCTTATACTCTCACTCATACCCTTTGTGAGTGTATTGCCAGTTCTCTGGTCATTCCCTGCATGTCCTGGTGGATAGTTCCTGTTCATCTATTTTTTTCTATGAATACCGGAGTATTTCAAGGCCCTGTGACTTCACCTACACCTACATTTATACATCAGTGATCTCTCACTAATGTCTAATCCTATTCAAGTTTTGCTGATAAGAGTACACTCCACTACTCTTCATTATTAACAAAATCTTGTAGTACTCATGTAATACAAGCTTGTGAATCTTCTGTGGTAAATGCTATAAACACTTATTTTCTAGCCACTTTTCAAGTGGAGAAAAGATAATTTAGCAACTTTTAATGCTATCGAAACATAATCCTGCCTTATTTCCAGGAAGAAAGACCATGTTTCACTCTCACACATGTTTGATAACATTTTACTCATCAACTAAGATCAGTGCTCTCTTCTTGGACTGACTTTTGCATCTAGCCTATTTTTCATTCTAAAAAAAAAAAAAAAAAGATCACCAACACCCCAATATGACTGTGGGGCCATAAACTAAACCATCTGGCACACTGTGGAAGACTGCAGCATGAGAACCTACCCTGGTGACTTTTCTGAAGCAGATCCTTCAGCTCTTGAATGGCTAGCTGAACTAGAAATAAAATTTTAATGATTTTTTACCTGTTATTTGTATATGTACACTACCTGTCTCATTTTTATTGTCTGCACAAATATGTATTTATTATATTATTATTGACACCTCCAAGGAGTCCAAAGACTCGTTGCAGGAGGACACCTATTGTACAACTCCATCTCCACTTCTACTACCAATCATCAACATCAGCACCATCTACTGCCCACCACCACTACAGCTAGTATATTTTGTCTATAAATTGTGTGTGTTCTGAAGGGACGATTTGTCTGTATGCAGGATGAAAAACCAGAGTTTCCGGGACAAAAAAGCCTGCTATATATTTTAATGTCATGCTTTTTTTTTTTTTTTTAAGAATGAAAAAAAAAAAAAAATGGCACGTTTTTGAAGGCTGAATGTGATGTGATGTGATGTTTATACTAGGATACTTGCGATTTCAAGCTATCCTGGAATAAAACTTGTTCCCCTTCCTGTTCTAAGCATTACTTCCCTTCTGCTCAACATCATAAATCCCTAATCTGCCTAACCTAGAAAAAACTCTTCTCCCATCTGGGGTAGCACACCAAAAACCTCCCTTGGAACACATGACTTATCCAAATGAGAACTCTTTCCTTAACTGATGACTCCTGCCCCCCCCCCTCTCAGCAACTCTCTCTCCAATCACTTTCCCATAGATGCTGTTTCTGCATTATATCTTTTATATAGTATGTTCAAAGCTACTCCTCCACTAAACTGACCACCACCACTTCTCTCTAATCATGCAGGAACACGGGAAGCTGCTGGTCAACATCCATATACTGTTCAGCTCCAAACTCACCAAACCAACTCCTCATTCTCTTCCTTCATTCCATATAACTCTGCCTTTTTTGACCAATTTTACTCATACCATTTTTCCCAACAAATACAACCTCCAGCTCTTCAAGAAACAAGTTAGCAGATTACTCTCTTCTCTCTAATCACTAGCCCACATAGCACCATTGTGTAATCTCTCTAAATCTTTAACCCACATAGCTTGTTGTGGGAGAGAGGAGAAATGAAAAATGGCAATCTCAAAACCGACAGAAAAAAGGTGAGACATTCTGAAAGGGTAGAATTACACACTTGACTTGTAAAAACAGAACACTTCTTTTAGTGAGAAAAACTAAAAATTTTTTCTAAAAACCAAAAGATTTTTCTTCTTATAACTACATAAATAGATGCTAACAACTATAGTTACAAAAAAAAAAAAAAAAAAAAAAAAAAAAACATTAGAAAAATTAGGTACATGGGATGTGATTAATTCATCAACAGGGTAGAATTATGATGAGGGCAGCATCCCACCTATTTGGCCCTTGTGATGTTATACACTAAGTATATTGTACATGCATTATCTTTTTATGGAATAGCAAAACGTATTCAAATAATAAGTATTTCAGTTGTAGCCACTTTGTTGAAATGTTATGAGGACCTAGATGAATATTTCTGTGGTTTAGCAGTTCTTCAATTAATTTTAGGTATCGAGACCACATGTTTCTAAATATACATCAGGTTTATTAAAATAAACAATATAACCAAACAAGTTTGGTACATTATCAGACTTCCATAGTTCAGGGTAATACCAAAACACAAAAAGAGACTAGAAAAAATTAATTACGCATATCAGGTGTTACCTGAACTTCACAACTAGCACACACAAATGAAGTGAAGAAAAAAAAACATTGTATTAATTACTATGTACATATTGGAACAATGCTAGTTGTTGCCATCACATTATGTGGCATGATGCATGTCATATCCCAGGTCCATGGTTGTTAGATTTTTGATAAGATTTGTATGTCTTAACACGTAAAAGATATTGAAAAAAGAATACAACATAAACCAGATAGCCTCCCACACAACAAACACAGGCCACCAAGTAGTATAGCAAGAAACAGAAATGCCATGTATTGATCATAATTGCTTTACCAGAAAGTTTAAAGAAGCCTCAAAAGTGCTCCATATCCCCCACACAATATAATAAAAACCAGGGCTTAATCCTACACCAAGTTTGGTCTGCTTTCATCAAATATTGGGATATGGGCATGTATCATGATGCACAACTAGTTTTCTGTCACGTAGTAAAACTAGCACTGTTCCAATGTATATATATAGTAATTAATGATGCAAGTCCAACGACTTATGAAACATGTTTGGTTATACTGTTCATTTTAACAAGCCTATTATATGTGTAGACACATATGGTCTCAATACCGAAAATTAACTGCAGTTATGAGGACTTGTTCATTTGTGTAAGATATCTGGATGACAAAATGAACCCTGCTCTTGAAGGTGCCACCTAAAAAAAATCCTCAGTTTTTTTTTAGGATGGATTTAACCAACAATAAGGAAGGAGAGCATCAATGAATACACCACTGTAATTAACTTTTGTTTTTACTTACACTTCTGCAAATTAATTTCAGAAAGAATGCCATTGGATATTAAGAAATCTGGGAATCTAGAAGCCACATGGTCAAATGTCTATATATATTAGCTAGAATTTGGACTAAAGTTAGACTGCCATTTCAAAATTTCTACATACAGATTGGTAACAAGCTGAAATTGCAGTGCCCTACCAATGCATTTAAGACAAAGAGATCACAACTGTGTACTATACTGATGGAATGAACTGTGGGATATCGATCAGGCCAGGGATTTCAAGTTTAGAAGACCTACTGCACAGATGACCAAAACAGCACATTAGATTGTGGCCATTGAAGATATTATTGACAAGCAGGAATAAGGAGATTATTATTCCTCTTTATAAAGTTTTCATAAGGCCATGTCTGGACTACTATATACAAATTTAGTGGCCTGAATTCTGTAGGGAAGAAGACATGGATCCAGATGAGGATAGAGAGGATCCAGAGGAGAGTGACCAAGGAATTTCATGGCAGGTCTATAGAATTCTCCTATAAGAGCAGATTACAGGCTTCAAAAACTAGCTAAGAAGCAAATTAGAGGAGACATGACAGAAGCATAAGCTATTAAAGGGATTTCATAGGATTTATGCGAAATATCTTTTTTTTCAGTACATGGAAGGAAGGGAGAGAACAAGAGGTTGCCCCTGGAAATTGAATAAGTGTGTGGTTAGGAAAGGACTACATTTTTTAATTGGAGGGCAATGAGTGAATGAAATGGGTTGTAAGATGTGGTTGTGTGCACTCCGTCAGTGAATGAGTTAAGGAGACATGAGATAGATAATGTGTGAAGAGTGGATCTCCCACGATGAGTCTGACTTCATGGAGATGCCTGAGAAATAATAATAAAGCTGGCTGGTTTAAAACAAGTTTTTAATGTGAATCCCACACGTTAAAGTTTATAAGCCTACCATAAATTAGTACCAATGTTGGACTATGGGTTAGTTAATCCAGAAAAAAAAACACATGATTGTCATCTCAAGGTATTTTCAAACTTATTGCAGGTTGGAAGCCAGTCCAACCTGCATAAGCTATAACAATGGGAAGAATGTTAAGATGTACTCCATGTATAGAATGCTGTAACTAAGATACAGAAAGTCAGGGGTATAATATGCAAAAATATCAAAATTAAAAAGTTTTGTTATATTACAGTGTTTATTAATGTACTGTTTTTGGAAACAAACAGAAATTAAAAACTAATGGGTGTGTCACGTAATATTATTATTATTATATGACGCCCCAGGGAGTCTAAAGACTCATTGAGGGAGGGCACCCATTCCACAGCTCTCTGCCACTCAATCCACCAACCACACCAACACCATCCACTGCCCACCACCACATAAATATACCACATGGGAAGTGTCAAAAATGCTGTCCTAAGGTTTGCACAATTTATACATACAAAATATGCCTCATCATATTTTGTATGTATAAAATTTCCACACAGACTTCTTTCATGGTGATTGGTCTTCTACTTCAGCAGAAACCAAATATCAAGATTACATTTCACAAAACCAGAAGTGTGAATACACCAAAGTCATATGTAGCAATTAGTTTTAAGAATAACTACACATCATTCACTGAATAGAATGTGGATTCACAATCACTTTCATTCTAGTGCACTGCCAGAAAGATTCATTCTATGAGACCTAGTTTTACCTGCTTTGTCAATACCCAGTACTCAAGACATTAGCAAATATAACTAACTGCATATATTTTAATACATACTAGAATGATTTTATAGAACTGATGTCCTTGGAGGAGAGAGAGACCATCTTCTAAAATTACCATTCAACTCTTTATAAAAACTAGAAAGAGCATCTAAAACACTAACAAACAGGGTGATCAACTGCTCGTATCTTATAATATTATTAGATCATTTATTTCCTTCTTGAATGCAGAGCAGGGAAGAAGAAAGTTTAGAAGGGAAGTAATAAGCATCAAAAACAGTTTGCTACACTCATATTAGTGTAATATTAATGGGAAGTGGTACCAACTCTTATGCAATTTTCTATAGCACAAACATTAAAAAAAATCCATTTTTCAGCTTAAGATTTGTCAATTGATTAAATTTTTCTCATCTTTGTCAATTACTAATATATACCTTCCTATTTATTATATATTATAAAAATTATAAAGCAAAAATTTCATTTTTAATTATTCTACTAATTTCTTATGCATTATGGCAAACAGTGCATAATGAAAGTGTTTTTAATTCAACAACACACAGTAGTAGAATATTTAACGCATAAACTGATGTTGAAAAAATTGTTAATTTGATAGTACTTATCTTAAGGTGTCACATATATATGCTTTGCTGTTGATTGTGCTATGTGCTGTCTATTGCAATCTAGTTCTGAGCATCTTTAGGTCCTTTACATAAGATGGTTACAAATAGATGGTTTAAAGTAAGGCCTTAATTTTCATTACACTGTGTTGGACATTGTGTCAATTCAGAGATTTCATTCAAACTTGCAAATATAGCCCGTTAAAATCAATATGTGGCATCCTTATCAGTTCCCAAATCACCTGACATTTTTTGTTGCTAGTATGAAAATACAATTGTGATTTAAGAGTTCTCTTTAATATGTTCCTTCATGCAAAATTTCTTCAAAGGCCTGTTTGTCTAACATCACAGATACCAAATGTGCAGAATTCTTTTAGAAACATCTGGCTACTTATACTAACAAATAAAGTTGCTAAAACTGTAGTGTTTCTTTGGATCCCCCATCATAATGAAAATATCATTGGAATGACCAGCTAAGTGCTTTCAACATTTATAATAAAAACCAAGACACTTAGGTGAAATCTTAATCCTAAAATCCATTTTCACACAAGAAACTAAAGAAAACAGAATACTTCCTTTGTTAAGAATGATGTGCAAGCTTTGTGCTTCTGGACAGGCTTAGGGTGAAATTTCTGCTAATGGTGAAAACAATATAAAGGGATAATAGATCAATTTGCACAGAGAAGCAACTGTTAAAAAAAAAGGCTACAATCAAAAAACTAAGCATTTTACAAAAACACAATCTAGTTCTTAGTATCTTTAAGTCCTTTACATAGAGGACTACAGCTGGTTTAAGATAAGTCACTAATTTTCATTATGTTGGACATCATGTCGTATCAGATTATTCTTTAAATTTGCAACATATGACTGCTAAATTCAATATATGGCTGTCAGTTATCAAATCACCTGATGTTTTTGTTACTAATACGAAAGGTTAGGATTTACAAGCTCTTTTTCTCTGTATCTTTGACATATTCTTTCATGCAAATTTCTCCTGAAAGTTCAGGAGAAATAACTTTACAGATACCATGTGCACAGAATATTTTATAAACACCTGACATCTTAAGACATGAATGAAGTTGTCTGAATGACCTATGCATCATGGATATTTGTCATATATGAAGGCAACACTTTGAGGGAGTACTGGTTCAATACACTATTTTATCAGTGGTGTTTATGTAAAGTTGCTGCACCTTTGTCGTTGTTTTCTTGCATGTGTGCCAAGGTATTAGTGGGTTTTTTGTAAAATATTATTGACAGTTTGCAGCTAATTTTTTTACAAGCACTTCTGAGGTAATCCATTTCTTGTTCCCTTCTTTTCTGTTGTTGTCAGAAATGGTACACATATTCTTTCCTTATGACATCTCACTTCTGGAGACAAGGGTCATTATTACAAATGACAACATCTATATATATAAAAACAAATGTCCCGACTGACTCATCAACCCCTGGACCTAGAAAAATGAAATTTGTAAAATTTATTCCTTCCATGATGTAAGCACCTGTTAAGAAGAAATTTTTAGAAATTCTACCCCGTGGGGGAGGGGAGGAGTAAAATGTGTTTTAAGAGATTCTCAATATCTCTTAGGGTCGATGAAAAATCATCTTGGTTTTTGCTTACACAGGTTACCTATACAAATGCTTAAAAAACACAATTCAGGATTTTGCTCTAATCAACCCCTAAAGGGGCAACTCTAGATTTGGGGGGTGAATTATAGAATCCTTCGTATCCTATTTGTTGAGTTATAATATTCTTATAGGTGTCTTTTTAAAATCTATAGAAAGTGTTTGAATGGGTTTTTTTTTTTAAATTTCACCCATAAGGGGTAAAAAGAGGTTTTTTTTTTATTCGAAAGAGGACGTTTCTCCGGTGGTCCCTTAACAGTTTTTTGTAGGCTTATCTATATCTTTATAAAAATGAAACAATGAAGCTTTAAAAAATAATAATAAACCGACAAAAAAAAAAAAAAAAGAGAGAGAAAGAAGGGAGAAAATGCACTAAAAAGTGAAAAATAATCATTTCTTAAATATATGAATTTAAATTTTTTGGAGTCACTGCCAAATTTATCGCAAACAAATTCTCTAATACAAAGTATAGTTCACAAACTATATGTACTTATAGCTTGATGGTACCCAGGTTTTTTCTAACAAAAAAGTGAGTATGTGTATTGGAAGTTATGTATCATTTTCATACATTCAGCAAAAAGAAATATGTTTATTCTCGATGAAAGTACAGGTACGGTATTTTCTGTAGTTATACCTGTAACTGCTAGGTGGCAAGTAGACATGTAGCAGCATAGGTGAGAGAGCTCTTGCGAGAGAAATTGTGACTTGTGTTAATAAGTATGAACTTTTAGTATTCTGTAAATAATTATTTGTTCTTAGGACTACTTCATGTTTCAGCTTTTTTTCCATACTTCTGAATCAGTTCTTTTCAGAACTTTTAGTAATATTCAACAACAATTAAGTAGGTTATCGTGTAATTGAAAATTTATGTCAATTAACGTGTGTTAAATTTGGTGCCAACTCCAAAAAGTTTAAATTCATATATTTAAGAAAGGATTATTTTTTTACCTTTTAATGCATTTTGTCCCTTCTCTTTTTTTAAGTCATTATGGCAATCAAGTTTTTAAATGTTAATGGGGAGACGGTGCCTCACACTATTGTTCCCATCACAGGAGATAGAGCCTGTCTGTTCCGATCCCTCTCCTATCTCATGTATTACACTCAACTAATAATGGCTAGCAATGTGAATGAGCTAATCGTGAGGCATGTGAAGAACAACCAGGAGGAGTTCTCCATGTCCCACGACAGGGGGGACAACTACACCAGTTCTGCTGAGTACCTCGCTCACATGTCCCGACCCTTTACTTACGGTGGTGGCTAGGCAATTGTTCAGAGTGGCAGAGTCTCGATACGAGCAAAGCAATCCTAAAGACAAATAGAAAGGCAAGCACTTATGTGGAAGGTCAAGACTCACTCAGGCATGGCATATGATCCTGAGGTGGCTTACAAAGCAGACACACTGTAGCTCTGGGTACCATGAGGCACAAGTGTCAGAAGCCCCCCCCCAGCATGTGCTGCAAGATGCAGCTCCTACCCTTAGAACCTTTGCTCAACTCTCTCTACAGCCTGGTAATGGACAGCCACCCCGAGCACGTCCACTTCGTGGACAGTGTTCGGAAGTACAATGGCTGCTTCAACATAACATCATTTCAGGAACAAGCAGATTCTAAGAGACAGCTTCATTCCGATCTTCAAAGTTCAAGGGCAGGTTATCACTTGGTAGGAAGTCTGCTGTCTGCGCCTCAACAGGAAGCCCAAATCCTGCAAATCCATTTCATAGGCAAAGACGAAAGAGAAGGGTGCTTGAGGTGCAGCAAGTTTCTTGACATCAAACAACTGCAGAGGATGCTACATGATGTCAACAGCTACATAAAAGACCCGAAGACCACCTTGAACAAGATACCTCCAATATGTAAGAAGTCGTCATCCATGCAGATAGAAAGCCCACTGACAAGCATGGCTTGTTCAGTCACTTCAACACCCCAAAAGCAAATGAGGTGGCTCTGGTGATTGTTGGTCAGCAATTCAAGCAGTAAGACATCATGTTGCAGAGCCACAACAAGACACTGCAGCGTATCAGTGGGATCCACTAATCATACAGCAGCATGGAGTATCCACTCCTGTTCTGCCGTAACAAGGATGGGTACTCCATTGCCCTGCCTCAGCACGACCCCGAGACCAAGTTGCCCCCTCAAGAAGACAGTCTGCGGTAAGCTTCTACTCCTACCGCATCATGGTCAGGCAAAGGGAGGTCAACAACATGGTGTACTTCCACTCCCTCTTCAGTCAATGTTTGGTTGACATGTACACCAAAATAAAGACTGAGAGGCTGAACTACCTTAGGAACATCAAGGAGCAGCTGAGGGCAGACAGCTACATTCACCTGAGGGGATGCCATGGGGAGGCAGGACGCTGCTCAGCTGGGTCAAATGGTGGTGGTCTCATCATCCTTGACTTGGGTACCTCGCTATATGCATGAGTGAACTCAAGATGCCATGACACATGTCTGCCACTATGGCGGTCGTGATCTGTTCATCACTTTCACTTGTAATCCCAGGTGGAAGGATATCACAGATGCACTGCTGCCTGGGCAAGAGACCCAAAATCGTCACAACATGGTGTGATGATAGAAGAGCCAGGGTGTTCTATCTCAATGTTAAGATGATGATGGCTCTCTTGAACAAGAGCAGCCTGTTTGGGAGAGTGCAGTGCTTTGTCTACTCTGTGGAGTGGAAAAAGCAAGGTCTGCCTCACATCCACATCTTACTGTAGCTAGGGGAGCACATCTTCCCTGACATGATCGACAAAGTCATCTGTACTGAAATACCTGATCTGAGCAAGACACTCTCTTCCACAACATTGTCAAAGTCAACATGATTCATGGGCCCTGCAGTAGATTGAACACAATTTGCCCTGCATTAAAGGAGGCAGGTGCAGCAAGGACACCCAGATAGGAGACAATGGATACCTGCAGTATAAGAGGAGGTCTCCAGCTGATGGTAGCTTCACTGCAGAAACCAATGGGATAGAGCTGGACTACTGCTGGGTGGTGCCCTACAACCCCGTCCTGTGACACATTTTCGATGCTCACATCAATGTGGAATTATGCAACTCTGTCAAGTCCAAGTACATTTACAAATATGTGAACAAGAGTAGTGACTAGGCAGCTTTTGCCCTTGAGAATGATGGAGAATGAGAGGGATGAGGTGAAGTTGTACGAGAGTGGGCGGTTTGGAGAATTTTGGCGTTCCCCATTCATGAGAGGTAACCTACTGTCTTCCATCTTGCTGTTCACCTCGAGAATGGTCAGAGTGTGTACTTCACCTCCAATAATTTGGCCGAGAAGCTCAGCAACCCTCCTCAGACAACCCTCTTGGCTTTCTTTGAGCTATGGAAAACTGACGATTTTGCAAAAACCCTCCTGTACGCTGAGGTCACTTCTTACTTTGTGTGGAAGAATAACAAGTTCACGAGAAGGAAGCGAGGGAAAGATGTCAGTGGCTGGTCAGGTGTGAAGGACCACGCACTGGGTAGGGCATATCCCATCCACCCAAAACACGAGTGTTATCTCCGCATGCTGCTGCTACATGAGGTTCAGGACCCAACATCCTTTTCAGAGCTGAAGACTATGAATGGCCTCCATCCCACATTTCAGTCTACATGCAAGGTATTAGAGTTTGCTAGAGGACGACAAGCACTGGGACACTACCTTGGAGGAAGCTGCCCTATGTGAATCTCCCTTCAAGTCCTCTGATCCTCTTAGTCTTTGGGAGAAGTACAAAGACAGTCTCTCAGAGGACATCATGCTGCAGGTGGAGAGGGAGTTGCAAGGCAGTGTCAGGGACTATCTGAGGGAGACAAGCTATGACCAAAATGACTTGGCACAAGTAGTGTCGAATAACAAAGGCTCACACGGATGAGCAGCTTGCTGTGTATTGGCAGGTCCTTAGCAGCATTGAGTCAGGCGCTGGGCAGGTCTTTTTTCCTGGATGCTCCTCGCGAAGGTAAGAAGTGATCATAGCATCACCTTGGCTGTTGCATTCTCTGGCATCGCTGCTATGCTGTTGTAGGGAGGCAAGATGGCTCACGCTGCCCCTCAACCACGCAGAAACACCCTGTGCAGCATCTCAAAACAAAGCAACTTGGCCCAAGTGCTGCGGGACTGTAAGCTCACTGTTTGGGATGAGAACATAGTGCACAAGGGAGGTTTTGAGACACTGAGCATAACCCTCAAAGACATCAGGGGTAACAATGCAGTGATGGGGGAAGTCACCATGTGCTGCTGGCTGGAGACTTCTGGCAGATTCTGCCAGTAGTGCCAAGGGGAACTCGAGCTAACAAGGTTAAGGCATGTGTCAAGGCGTCGTATCTATAGCCCCTCATCTGGAAACTCTCAAGAAGAACATGAGGGTCCACTTCAGAGGCAATGTCTCCATTGGGAAATTCTCTGAACTCCTACTCAAAATAGAGGATGGAGAGTATCCAGAGTCTAAGGGAAAGTACCCACCCCCTGCAGGCCTGGTCTTAGTAGTGATGATCCTAGCATACCTCACAGCCAGGATATACCTTGAGATTGGCAATATCAAGAAGAAGTCCATGGACTGGCTGTGTGAGCATGCCATTCGAACCCCCAAGAATGACAAGGCTGCCTCATGTGCCGTCATTAATGACACTCTACTTAACTCGTTCGAAGAGGTAGAAATGGAATACAGGTCTGTGGACAAACAGATGACGCAGTCCACTACCTCTTGGAGTTTCCTCAACACCTTCAACCCTCTTGGCTTCCCAGCACACAAGCTTCTCCTCAAAGTGGGGGCTCCAGTGATGTTGCTACAGTGAAGGCCCTCCACAGGAACGTCATTGAGGACACAGTGTTCACCAGCTGTGCTCGCGGGGAGTCGGTGTTCATACCATTCATACCTCTTGAACTCAAAGGGAGAGTTCAAGAGGCTGCAGTTCCCCATCAAGGTCTGCTTTGTTATGACCATCAACAAGTCCAGGAGCAGGTGCTGAAGGTGGCAGGGATCAACTTGAGAGAGGACTGCTTCTCACATGGGCATGAGAATCACTCTGACCTGCTCCAGAGGAGAGAATCACCAGTGTGGTCTACAAATGGTGTTTAAGTAGAGAAAAAAACGCCATAGGTATTTTTTGTTTTTTTTTTCACTACAATCTTCTCTTTTTTTATTTCTTCATCAAATGTTATATTTCAAATTTCACTTCATTTTTCTGCATCAACACACTTCACTTTATTCAAACTATATATACTTTTTCTTTATTAGTTTTCATTTACTTTTGTGAATGAAACCTTTGCAAAGCACAGGTACTATGCTATTATATCACAAAAGAATTCAAAAAACAAAAATAACAATTTATAAAACAAAAGATGTTATATACCCAAAAGTATTATAATTTGATTGTTTTTAAATAACAAATATCTATAAATTTCGAATTCTATGTACAAATGTCTAAAAATATAATGTGAGCTATCAAATTAAAGGAAATTTCAACCTGAACATGAATGTGGTGTTGGTCATGTCATTCGATGGAACCATGACTTTTAATAATTATAGGGTGTTGCCTGACATGGGATAGTTGTGCTAAATTTAAATTGTTCATTGTAATCAAAGGAAAGTTTATTGGAGTCAAAATGGATTTACAGTAGGTAAATACTATAGCAAAGCACGGATATCGCGATAATTTGCAATAATGATGTTTTAATATCAAAAGTGCACAAAATAACACAACCCTAATTCTAGATTCTGAAGATTACTTAAATAAGATCAGTGACCAACTACTATATAACATCCCACATGGAGCACTCATAATAAAACAACTTAGCCTTCACAACTAGTCTAAAGAAATTAAAGACAAAATAACATTGAAACTTCTAAGCCTCATGTCAGAAAACGATTTTCTCAAATTAACACTTCCAACAGCTGCCAAAAAAGAAAAGCTCCTAAAGCTGGTGTGTCAGTGGAATTAATGAGAACAGCTAGGAATGATATAATGAATATATTGACTGAAATTTGTCACATCTAAAGTAACACACGGACCCTGCATAGGAAGCGGGAATAACGCGTAGAAGAAGAAGAATTGACTGAAATTTGTCAACAGGTTCGTCAACTGGCCTAGAGATTGCAAAAATTAGTTTTCATCCCAATTCCAAAAAAAAATCAAATCCCAGAGATTGTGAAAATTATAGAACCACAGCTTTAATTTCACATGCAAGAAGTTATGCTGAAACCGAAACAAAAAAGGCTGGAGCCATATGTGAATAAAGAAATGCCACAAGAATGGGCAGGCTTTACAAGAGATAGAGGAACTAGAGACCAAATAATAAACATGAGATGGATTATGGAAAGAACAAGAGAATTTCAGTAAAAAGTAAAGCTTTTGATTGCATGGATCACAACAGACTGTGGATTGTACTGAGATTAATGGGAATACTTGAGCATCTAATTCTCTTGATAACAGAACTGTATGACAACCAAGAAGCTTCAGTAAAAACAAACAGTCTTTGGAGAAACAAATAGTGTTCGAGTGGAAAAAGGGATGTCGCAGGGTTATATACTATCACCCTATCTTTTTAATATTTATAGTGAATATATTATGAGAATGGCTAACTTAGAAAAATATCCAGCAGGAATTACAATTGGTGGCAGAAAAATAAATAATTTAAGATATGCAGATGATAAACCTCATAGTAGAAAGTAAGGAATAGCTGAAGCAATTGATTCTATTGGTTAAGAGGGGCAAGTAACAAAGCTGGGCTCAGTTTCGCTTGGTTGAACAGCAGGAAGGAGTGATGACAAGAGGCCATCCGCGGAAGTTATGAAAGGAAACTGTGAGCAAGAGGGTGAGGGGTGGTTTTTCTTTGCATGGAGGGTGGTGGAACTATGGAATGCATTGCCTGATGGAGTGGTGAGAGCAAGAACGGTCAATGTTCAAGGAGTGGTATGATAGACTTTGTGTTTCTTAGGGTGGGACCTCCCCTCGATGAATCTCGAGACTTTGTGTTTCTTAGGAAGGACCTCCCACGATGAGTCTTTTGACTCCATGGAGGCCTGAATAATAATAATAATAATTTAAACATCAGCAAAACAAAAGTGATGGCTGGCAATTTAAAATAATTGATAATAGAGGGAAATAAAATAGAAATTGTTGAACATTATGTGTTATAAATTTGGTACAAATTAAATTGCAATACGCTTTTGGTAAATGTTACAAATTTCCAAAGGATGTAGCTAAGGAATTAATGTATAGCTGACAGAAAACTATGTGGAGAGACTTTTCATCATGGAATATGTCCACCACGAACTGCAATTCAGCTCTCACAATGTGATACCATACTTAGCACCAAGGATTCAGGACTTCTTGAGACAAACTGACCCACTCCTCTTCCAGAGCAAGGATGAGGCACTGTTTGTTTTCTGGAGGAGTATTTTTCGAGCAGCAATGTGTCTTCCTATTGCATCCTGAACATGTTTTATGGGGCTGAGATCTATTTGATTAATGTCCTCAGTCTGCAGAAGTATCTCCACTGCTCGTGCACGATGTGGTGTGGCATTGTTATCCATAGAAATAAATTCTTCGCCTGCAGTACCACAGAACAATCAAACATAACATTGAAGAACTTCATTGCAATATCCTTCACTAGTCATAGTCCCTTTTTTCAGCACTTGTAGCTCAGTGCATCCATTAAGTATAATACCTCCCTAGACCACCACATCTATCCCTATCAATAACATTCTCATGATCGTAAGCAGTACCACTTTAATGCCAAATCAAGTGTCATCTAAAATCGGAGGAAAGACCAAAAAGACTCCTCTGTAAAAAATACATTAGCCCATTAGTATCTTGTTCAATTTTATGGATACAGCACCACTGAAAACAAGGAGTAGATATCAATACATGAGGTAGAAAACTGTGTCAAAAACTTGAAATGTGGAAAGGTGCTGGAGTAGATGATATTCAACCAGAAATGCTTAAGTATGGAGGTATAGAAGTTTTGCATAATTCAAAGGGCCTGATCAGAAGGTCAAATTCCTGATAATTAGAGTCGAGTTCCCATAGTACCCATCTATAAAAAAGGGAATAAAGCTAAAATTACAGAGAAATTTCTCTACTAAGCGTTCCAGATAAGATTTATACAAACATACTCAGAGATTGAGAAAGACTATGGAAGAGAAACTTGGAGAAGAACAAGAAAGGTTCAGGCCAAATAGAGGTTATCAAAATTAGATTTTCACTTTACAATAAATGGTTGAAAAATCATGGAAATATGACAAGAATCAATACTCAAATTGTGTAGATCTTGAAAAAGGCATATGACAAAGTGCCCAGAGAGAAGCTTTTCAAAATGTTGTATGCAGTTGAAGTGACTTCATGCACAAACTTTGTTTGCTTATACTTGTTAAAAGGATGAAACTAAGAATGTGCTTTCTTGTCATCTATAATTTATAGTATAACCAAGTGGAAAAACTTTCAACATCTATCTGTAATCCAGAGTATTTCGTAATAAGGTGTGACACTTTTTGGCTACTTGTATATAAAAATATGACTTCTGCATTACTTCAACCTTGGCATCACTTCTTGGCGAGACCTCAATAAAGGTCGAAACTCGCATGGGCAGTGGCCTTTCCCAATTTCATATCAATTGCCTTAGTTTCCCAACTAAGGCAATTGATATGAAGTCATTAGTCTCTATATACAAGTAGTCTAGTCATGACACAACTTCACGTGCTTACACTTGGATAAAGGATGAAATCAAGAATATAATTTCTTGGCATCTTTAATTTATAATTATATGGGGTGAACTGAACATTATACACAACAACAGTGTGCATAGTTTATACATAAGTTGTCATCTTCTTGTATTTCCTTACAAGATGGTTTGATGTAAAATCAGGGATAAGAAATGGATGCACATTATCTCCACTCTTATTCATCCTCTATGTGGATCACATTATGAAAGAAAGTGGCATCAGACCTGATATTAGAATGAGATGTCAAACTTATCTCTTTGCTTTATGCAGATGATGTTGTACTCCTAAACACATCTAGTGCACGTCTCCAGGATTCATTAACTAAATTGAATAACAACTGTAACAAATTTGGCATGAAAATCAGGAATAAAAAGACCAAAACTATGAAAATGGGCAAGAGCATAAGAAAACTTCAGCTGCATTCTGAATGGAGATCCTATAGAGGAGGTAAAATATTTCACAGCTATAGAGACACAGCTTTTAGTGAAGATGGCAGGTTAAATCTGGAAATAGACAACAGAATAAGCAAAGTTGATATGGTGGGTAGCCAGCTGAATAAATTTATATGGAATAACAGAGAAATTAGCCAAAACACCAAACTAGCAGTATACAAGACAGTGTTCAAACCAGTTTTAAGTTATCGATCTGAGAGTTGGGTTAGAAATAAAGCATTTGATCAGAGGCTAGAGAGCACAGCTATTAGGTTTCTGAGAAAAATTAAGCGAGTGAACAGATGGCATCAATAGCAGAATCATATTAAAAATGAAGACTATTAGAAAGGAAATTGATATTGTTAGCATTCAAGGTGTAAGCAGAGCTAATCTAAGGTGGTATGGACAAGCAGAATGGGAGAGAGAAGAGACCCAGAGATTAATACACTTAGATCAAGATCAAAGTGTATTAATTCGCCTAGCACAAAATTCTAGATATAATAATGCTGAAGTGCTGACAAGTAATACACTAATTTGGGGGAAATTGTGGATAGGAGATTAATAATAATGTAAACTTAACAATGCAGTTCACTCATCTGACCACCCCTTGAGGATACATATCAGAAAATTGATGATAATGATAAAATAAAATTAAAAGTAAATAAAATTAATAAAAGTCTCTGGTCATTAAAACTAAAGAAACAATAACGTATGTAATTTATCTTCTAACACTTTGTTATACAGTGAAGTTTATGCTACATGTATACACACATACATTAAAATTTTACAACATTAACATTTACATTTTACAACATAATTTTCATGTTAGTGTGAATTTATTATTATCTGAGACCTCCAGAGAGTCAAAGACTAATTAAGCAGAGGCTATACATCACCCAAACCATCTGTAATACCTTCCCTTAAATTCATTCACACTAGATTATTATTATTCAGGCCTCCATGAAGTCAAAAGACTGATCGCGGGATGTCCTTCCTAGGAAACACGAAGTCTGTCATACTCCTTAAACTCACTGACCGTTCTCGCTCTCACCACTCTATCAGGCAATGCATTCCATGGTTTAACCACCCTCCATACAAAGAAACCACTCCTCACCCTCTTGTTCACAGTTTCCTTTCATAAATTCCAGGGATGGCCCCCTGTCAGCACTCCTTCCCACTGTTCAACCAAGCAAAAAAATTCCCCAGTCAACCCTGTAACCACCTCTCAACATTTAAAAGTCTCAATCATATCACCTCTCCTTCTTCTATCCACCAAACTCTGCAGTCCACATTCCCTCAGCCAATCTTCATAACTAACATTGTACAGGCCTGAAACCATCTTGGTTATCTGTCTTTGTATCCTTTCCACAGTTAATTTATCCCCTTCAAGTCCTGGGGACCAAATCTGAGAACAATAGTCTAAGTGTGGTCTGATCAGGGTCTTACAACAGAATGATAACCCTCATCTCTACAGGTCAGCATCCTTCTCATTATTGCAGCAATCCTCTGTGTTACCTTCACCACCTTTGCAATATGTCCCCTAAATTTCAGGTTTCTATCAATCATCACATCAGATACACTCATTACTTAAACAGAAACTATTCCATTCACTCACTACTCTATGAGAGAAAAACCTAGCTCTTACCCCCCCCTCCCTTTCTTAATGACAAACAAATTTTACTTCCATGGATGTCCCATGTTCTCTCTCCATCTTCGATATAACTAAAAATTTCATTAGACGATATCCTATAACATCCATTCAGAAGTTTCTAGACTCTTTCTATCAACCCCTTTCTCCTACTAACCAAAGTCCATAGTCCACCTGCTTGCAATTTGTCTTCATATTCTAATTCCATAATCCTGATATAATCTTTGTAACTCTTCTTTTCACCCTTTCCACAGCTTCTATATCCTCTTGGAACCCAGAAGATCAAATCTGCACACAGTAGTCCACCTGAGGTCTTATCAAGGCCTTGTCAGGAGGCAAAATTACTTCCCTATCCTTACAGGACAAGGTTTGCTTCAATGATCCTCTGAGTTGTATTTGCAATTTTTGCTATGTGACCTTTGAATTTCCTATTCCTGTCCACCCTTATGCCAAGAACTCTAGCCTCATTACTTTCTTGTACTATAACCCCATGAAATATAATATGCACTAATATCATATTATCGAAGAGATACCTATACAACATTACTGAGAAGATGCTCTTTCAACAGATATGAAACAGAAGTCTCATATCACTTGGTATTTATGCATTTTTGTAAGTAATGCAGCTATTATTACAATATATAGTTACTGCTATTCAATTAAACTAGTACAGAGAACTGAAAACAAATTTAAGATATCAGTATAGTATGGGAAATCTTGTTCCTAAGAAGAATCCCTATCTCAACAGAATATTCTCATTGTTTCAGTAGCAATAATTTATGCAACATATGCTTTTCAGCCAATATATTCAGTCTTTATTATTATTATCCACAGACCCATGCAGTCAAAGACTCATCATGGGAAGTTCCCCTGCCATATATACAGGTCATTATAACATGCCTAAATACAAAACACATTCTCTGCAGACACCATACTCAGATATTTAACCAGTATACACTGGTTAAATGTCTTCCTTTTTAAACAGAGTGGGACATCATTGTTTGGAAAAATGCTTTTCAATTTTCTGAATGCACCCCAGGCAAGTTGAACTCTATTTATTTCCTTTTGGAGTCCACAGTTTAGATCAATGAGATGACCTAAGTATGTATATGAAGAGACTCTTTCCAAGAAATTGTTTTCTATTATGTTTTTTAGCGTTGCAAAATGATTAAACATGATTTTAGTTTTTTTTCTCTGTTTATTTTTAGACTGACTTTTCTGCTTTCATGTAATAAATATCATGTAATAATAAAAGGAAATATCATGTAATAATAAAAAATATTAAACATTCAATCGAGTCTGCTGCCAATTTGCTTGTTTTTTCTTTTTTTATGATTCAGAAGTTTAAAATATATACTCAACTTAAGTTGTATCAATGTCACAGATGTACCAATATATTTCACGTGGTAAACTGAGACAAAATATAACATATGCTGCCAATCCACTATGCAGCTAACAGGAGTGCACTATCTACAGGATGTGGTCATTGTATTGACTATGTTTTGTTATGAAGTATCAGGATTATTATTATTAATAATAAATTCTAGAAAAGTCTGTATGGAGCAGAAGTAAATGTGCATATTACCACACAACTGGCATGATACTATATACAATATTCATACAGAAGTGAGGTATTTCAGTCACTTTATACATCCCCCCACCCACCAACACACAACATCCTGACTAAAAAAAAAAAAAAATGCAGAGAATGACACTCGTTGTGTCATTCTCTGCATTTCCACTAAGGATGCAATTTCCTTATTAACCAAAATAGCTATATCATCTAGAATGATCTTCGCAAAGTATTTTAATTTATATTCCACATTTCTTTTAATGACACCAGTCAACAAATCAAGCGCAACTACTTGTCCAACACACACACACACACACACACACACAGTAGGAATGACAACAATTAAACAAAGTGTTCAGGAAGACGTTTTAATACTAAATATCGTTATTTATATAAATCGTATTTATTATTTGGAAGCAATTTTGTTTACTAAATTTGCAACTTCTATTCAAAAAATGAAAAATAATAATATAAATAGTTGCAAATGAATACTTTGTTTAACAGATCAACAGTCAATATACGCTACCGATGCAATTCTAAATTGCATCACACACGAGATAATTAATACCGGAAGCCGTCTAATGTCAAATAGTACTGCATAAACGGGCACAATTTATCAAAAAATACGTATTAATTAAAATGCTGGAGAATTCACTTATCGCACTATTGCTCTTGGGCATCAGTATTAACTTACGAAGATTTTGAGATTATCCTATGTATCAAGTATTACTCTACTTTGACATTCTCTAGTCTTGAATCATGAAACTTCATGTTTACTTAAATGCCTACACATTCTAAAATACTACTGTCCGTTATTGCAAATAACACTGCCTCAGTTAAACAGTACTGACACAAAGCATATTTTGAAGAAAAATTTGCCTACAAACATATATCATATGTAACAATAACCACTGCACATGCCACTAAAGAATAGAAATGACAAATATTAAATATTTAATTTTACATTTGCCTCTACGAGGTAACCTACGACGTTAAAATATAGTTCAGCTTACTTAACAATCGGATTCTTTCTCCATTCTGCAATAGCTCATGTAACACAAACACTGAACAAGAGAACGAACATTTTCCTTCCTAAGCTATTCTGGCTTCCTGCTTACTCTCGCGTCGTCACGACTCTAATACAAGACGCCACATTCGCGTTGCTAATTCGCCGAATGCAGCTTCTATTGGTTGGAGTACAGTACCAACCACCATTGGCTGTTCAGCGCGCCTTCTACTATAATTACGTAGTAAAACAAAATAACATTTCGTTATTTTCTAACTTGCAGATTAATTAACTATAATTTACTGAAAGGCCATTGAAAATAACAAAATTAAGCAGTACTTGCAGATCCATTGCTTAACTTCATCTACAATAGTATGAATAATTCTGATTTATTTTATCATTCACAGCCTTTATTTCTGTATTTATTTATTTATTCTTTTTTCTTTGGATATTGTATCCAGAGTCGGGTGAAAAAGTTATTTGGTAAGTTAAAAAAAAATCGAAAAGAAAACCATTTGGTAAACAGGAAATAAATTAAAACGCTCGTGATGTTCTGCGGGACAAATAAATAATGACCAGAAGTAAGTAACGTATGTGATAATTCAATTATTCACATACGTTCACAAGTGTTACTGAAATAATATACTGAATCTATCTATATGCGTTTGTGTGTGTGGATTCATTGAAATATATACATATAAATATCATTAATTGCGCCCCATGCTTACTGATCATTCATCATTGATCAATCAGCATGGGACACCATTAATGATATTTCATTTTTTTTTTTAAAAAATGAAAAAGTATCGTATTAAAGGGAGAGAGAGAGAGAGCGGTGCTCTATCGTTCTAAGATGTTTACGAAGACCGTCCTTTCGAATAATTGAAACCGTCAACCGAAAAGAGAGTTCTACATTTTATGGAAACAGCACTGTTCAGTCATGTAGGACGCAGTAACTACCATACTGCAAAACCCGGAAATTCGAGTGCAGGTGCAAATCCTAGGAACAATCTTCCCTCCTAAAGAAATCAGAACCGATAAAAATAAATAAAGCAAGAAACTATCTATATAAGTATTTTAAATTAAATTGTAATACAAATTAAGAAATATTTGAAATAAATGTTATTAGCAAAACATCTTATCAAATTATGTTAATAAAATAAATGTTAAAAAAAATTAATACACATCAATCTTGCCCGAAAAAAAAGCAGCATAAGAACGAAGAGATAATAAACGCTAAATCACTGATATGGATCTGTCATTATTAGTATCAGCTCAAAGTGAAATTAAATTTACTCAACCAGACCTGGACAGCGAACATGGAAGATTTCGAGACCAGATCGCCTGTACTAAATTGGTTAGTTATTGTTAACCACTTTTTTTTTTCCCCTGATATTTCATATATATTTTTCTTATTTTTATGCAACCACGGACAAGGGTCGAAGAAACGAAAGAGTGTGGGTGGAAAATCCTAAATATACTGCAACAGCAAACAATCGAAGGTCCCAATAAGCAATCGCGTCTTTGATAATAATAGTTCGGTATTATGATTATTATTATAACGGGTGTTTCCGTGGAGTTAGAAGACTCATCGCGCGCAGTGGCGGATTACCCATTAAGGAAATGAGGGGCCTAGGGGCCTCGAGCTTTGGTGGCCTCCAAGCCAAGACATTTTCCTATAGTGTTTTAAAATAGATTAATATTTTCAGTAAACATCATAAAAATCTTGATTATTTGAAGCGAAATTTTTTTCAAAACAATTATTACGTTTTAATAAGTATTTTGAACAGCGCGCACTATCTAAGTATTTTGAACGGCGCTAGTTGATAAGCTTCGTATTTTGTATTTTGAACAGCGCGCGCTATCTAAGCTTTAAATTAAACCGCATTACCAATGTCGGCGCACAGCGCTGTTGACAGCTTCGAGGTCACGAAAATTGATTGCATTGCCGAGATAGGAAGTTTCGCCTGGTTGCTCCTTAACTTCATTTGTTATTGAATCGTGTAAGAGTGAGGTGTTTGTTTCAAAAATAACTTTTTTGTGTGACTTTTCGTGTTTTCATTATTTGAGTGTAGTGCAAGTAAAAAAAAAAAAAAAAACTTTGTAAAATTGTAAAAAAACTGATAATTTTTTTAAATAAAAAATAAATAAAAAGTTTTATTATTTATCATCCTTTAACATGCAGAAAAATCCAGTAGTTCCAAAAATTCAAACGTACAAAATTTCATTTATTTGCCATCTAACTTTTATTCTTTTTATTCTTTTTTTGGGGGTCCCAAATATAATTTGCCTAGGAGCTCCAACTATCCTTAATCCGCCACTGATCGCGGGAGACCCTACATTGACACACTAACCATTGTTCATACAATACCTACCATACTTCTCCTGCTTCAGATCTACAGTCAATTTGAGATGTTTACTTGTCGCCAAGTAACAAACCTTTATCGGCCCAACTAAAACAAAAAGAGATAAAACATTTTTCAGGATTAGGTTGAGTTGTTTGGATGTTCTGTTAATTGCGTGTGTATTTGCCTGTTTTGAAAAATCTAAACAGATTTCGGGATGAAGGGCCTTGCCACTACGGGAAGAGGTTTTTTTTTTTTTTTTTCTGTGTGTGTGGGGGGGGGGGGGGGAAGGGGGGGGGTCCTAAAATATTTCGCATCGCTGGGGTGAAAAAAAATGAAATTAAGAAATTCAGACAAACATTATTCTGCATATACAATATTGTAGTTTATTTTATTTTTTAAATTCAATTTTCATTCGAGGTCTTTTAAGACGAACAAGAGGTGGGGTGGGGAAACCAATAAAAATTACCTGGGCAAGACGATGTTGCATATGTTTTTGTCTTTGTAGTATCGATATTAGTTTCTCCGCCCTTGCTGGGGAGGGGGAGCAGGACAAGCTCAACGAAAGCTCTTAGAAGTACAAAAAGTTTTCAAAAGCCAAGGGGGGGGGGCAGCAAAATTTTGTGGAGTTTCAAAATATGTTTTAGGAAGAATTCATTGGATAAAGATAATTCATGGGTTAAATGTTTATTTATTTTATCTATATTTTTAGGCATAGCAAGCGATGGATTTTGTGATGCTTGAAACAAAATAATAAATAAAATAAAATAAATAACAATTATCATTTCTCCTTTTGAATTACACGTTTGCAAATCAAAGATTAGTTAATTTTTCACAGAGAAATTTAATACTCGATCACCCTTAAACACTACTTTCATCTGTTAAACCATGTGGTATATCAAATTCGGAAATCGTGAAATACAAGTAGAGATCTCGGGTGGATCTAAATAATATTTCAAGCAGGGAGGGATGCAAAAAACATGATTATGCCACTGTAGTAGTAAATAACTTTACGCCAATCAGACATTACATTACGACTCTAGTTCCAAATCGAAATAGCTAACAACCAAATTTCTTTTTCTGGACCTTATGGTCATGTTGCTCCTTAAATTTAGACTAAAAAGCTCGCTTTTATATTCTTATGTTTAAGTTAAGAGCGCAAAGGAAAGAAATAAGAAATTCTGTATTTCCGAACAAAAGAAAAATGAAAGAAAGAAAAGCATAACTCGGTTGTTGCTTTAAAACATGATAATAATAATAATAATAATAATAATAATAATAATAATAATAATAATAATAATAATCTGCAATAGTTACGGGAACTTGACGTCCACGACTTGCCAGGATTAGCTTTCCGGACCATAATTTTAGGATAGGTGATTAGTTTTATTCGTAAATATTTTTGTGTGTAAATTGCGCATACCTGGCTGGTATGCCTGTTGCGGAATGAAACCTTCCGTGTGCGTATAAGATTGGTGATTCACCTTCAATGAAAAGCCCTGATAAAGGCTTTTCGCGTCCTACACGAGATTTGAATATAGGTCTTTCAAACCAAAGGGTTTCTTCGAAATTGATTCCCTTTGAAACATAACGTAGGAAATAACGTAGCAACACCGCCTAATTTGACTAATTAGGAGGTGTTGCTAATAGATAAAATGAATGTTTTTCAATCACGCCACAATAGAAACTACTTGTAAACAAACTTTTTTGTTGTTGTTGTTTTGTTGACTTCCATCCAAAAGTTGTAAATCTATAGCACATTAGTCCATTGGAAGGGTAAATGAGACCATATCTAGGATATGGTCTCCTTGACATCTCCATGGTCTCTCACGACATCTACCACCTAAAGGTATTCACAAATATCCACACAAGTGGTATTCAAACTAACGACCTACGGAATGGAAACCTAGAGACACATTCATTCAACCAACAAACTGGCAAAATTACTCAATGATATTTTAATAACCAAAAAAATGCATGTCTCAAAGAAATACAATGAACAGTACCAAATTTTACAAAGATCCTCAAAGCTCCAGAAATAGAAGACATATATTCCATGATGCTACACAAAGCAAAGTAGAAATTAGTTCGTGGGTTGTCTTAAATAAAAATGGTTTCCATATAATCTTGCCTACATCTGGCACTAATGTGCTATAAGTCTTATGGCCTTTCGTGTGCGGATCAGATATTAAAAAAAAAATATATATATATATATATAAATGAAATTAATTTTTTAACTCGGGGATATTGTATATTAGGGTTACCAAGTAATTTTATAAGCTTGATTATTTAACTCCTAATCCCAAGTATGCAAACAATTAAGTTTGCGCCTGAAACATAGTTCAAGTCTAAAGATGGTACAACACCAGGGCAACTCATTGTAAAGGTGGGTAAAGCTCTGATCACTATTCTTAGTATTTTCCATAACGTAAAGCACATCTCACTAAAAGATGTATACTGCAATACATTATGGGTGAGGTCACTACCCAGACCGGTTTCAACCTTTTTTGGGGTCTCCTCAATGAGTAGTTAGACCCTAAATACCAAGGTTTTAGTAATACAGAGCCTTATCAACTTTATCTATACAAGTTGTTCTTATTGTTTTTATGAGTTACCCTGGTATTGTACTATCTTTAGACTTGAACTATGTTTCAGGTGCAAACTTAATTGTTTGCATACTTGGGATTAGAAGTTAAATAACCAAGCTTATAAAATTACTTGGTAACCCTAATATACAATATTCCCGAGTTAAAAAATTAATTTCATCTATATCTCCTCCAGAGATTCTTATTAAAAATAAAAACACCCTTGTTGCAACTTGTATAGGTAAAGTTGATAAGGCTCTGTATTACTAAAACTCTTAACATATCCTCCCAGCGCCACATCTTTGCTGGAGTGCCGCAGGGATCTCTACTGGCTCCATTGCTGTTCTCTATATACATGTCAGACATCTCGCACAATCCGATGACTTCCATTTTGGCTCTGTATGCGGACGATACGGCAATACTAACCAGATCTCTCAGACCCCATTTCATTACCAGAAAGCTTCAAGAAAACCTTCTAAAGCTGGAGGGTTGGTTCTCCAAGTGGAGAACCAACCCTCCAGGTTTAGAACCCCCAGAAAAGCTCAGCCGTTCTTTTCTCAAAAAGGCCAATGTCTCCTGCAGGAGATGTGTTACTATTCAATACTAAAATTCCCTGGCAGACAGAAACAAATTACCTGGGTGTAATTCTCGACAAAAAGTTATCTTTCAACCAACACATCAAATCTGCGTGCATAAAGGCATCTAAAACCATAGCTCAGATATATCCGCTAATTAATAGAAATAGCAAGCTCAGCAACAGAATCAAATTGCAACTATACCAGATGACGATTCGTCCTATAATCACCAATGCCTCTCCGGCCTGGAGTCACACCTCTAATGCTAACATCAAAATACAGCGAGTGCAGAATAAGTGCTTGAGAATGATTCTGAACGCCCCGTGGTATGTTAGAAACAATCAACTCCACAGAGACACAAATATTCCCTATATTTTCTCTTTTCTACAACCCTTAGCAACCAAGTTTTTCCTAAAGACGTCCACACATCCCAACGATTTGGTTCAGCAAGCTGCAGCATACGATCCAATGGACATATTCAAATATAGAAGATCAAAAGCTATATTAGCCTCCTTTAGTGATGCATAATCTCCATGCCCATTCAGGGCGAGCAAACTGCTCGTAAATTTTACCCTCACTGTAACCACAACAGATAGCGGGGAATATGAAAAGCATCTTGCTTCACCCCTAAAGACATAAATGTCAATTGTCAACTCTTAATATATATATATATATATATATACAAATGGTACCCCAATGAAAAACGGAGGATCAATTTGTTATCTTAACACCAAATAGAAAAAAAAATAATAATAATAATGAAGTCTTTTGTCGCTGCGTACAGAAACATTAAGATGAAATTCGCAGTGTATCACAACACTGCTTTCTCAACAGCAAGTTTTCTGTTTAACAAACTCAGAGTTGGTTGGATATTATTATTATTATTATTATTATTATTATTATTATTATTATTATTATTATTATTATTATTATGAATAAAGTGAAATAATTTCATTGCATGTTTTACTATGAATAAAATGAAATAATTTCATAATAATAATAGGCAGGAAGTAATTTCGAGATGACATATTTTGGAAAGGAATTTGATATACGGCAAAAACGTCTTGTGTGAAAACTGAAGAAATATGGAATTATTCTTAATTTCTATTAATAATAATAGTGAGATGAACAGTTGAATGTCATAATTTGCTTACGATATTAAAGTGGTGATATGATGGGCATGAATGGCTGTTTCGGGCAGATTTAAATAAGATATTTCATTAGTGCGTGAAATTACCATTACCATTTATCTGGCAAATTACATCCTTAAAATATAAGGATCCTTACTCGTAGAACAAAAACCTAAAGGCAATTCCTATTACGAGGTGTAATGATAATATTATTCTAAACTGACCAGAAGACACCACTACAAGTTAATACAGAACTTCACTGTTAGATGTACACTGAGCAAAATCAGCGGTTAAATCGCCATTTATTTTCAAGTTGTAATTTGAGTTACTGAGAATTACAATTAAAAATTACAGTTCAGATTTGAAAAAAGTATACTATATGCACGGATACATGAAGTATAAACGTTAAAATATAATAAGTACCAAACCATTTTATTTAAAGTTTAAAAACTTAATTAGCCAACAATGTGTAAGTATATAGGGCTCAGACAGACAAATACATAAAAACAAAATGGGAACATCTATTAAAATGTAAGATGCTGTTAATATGGTTTCCTACCTATGCGGAGCCAGGTAGGAAATTCTCTTCCAGGATTAAACTATTATAGTTTATCTGTGATACCTTTATTCCAAGGAACGAGTTAACCCAGCTGCAATATCTACAACATGGTCACCTTCCATTGTAACGTGACTTCGGATTCAACAAAGGCGAACATCTAAAGAGAGTCTCCTTGCCTGAAGAAACAAATAGCGAATCCGAAAGACAGGAAAATATTCGTTACGAGTTTTACCAGAGATCGTAAAAACTGTAATGAACATTAATGCAAACACTATAACACGCAACTCATCTGATATTGCATTCAAGCTCTTTCCAGACAATTACAGACTGACTTCAAACCGTCTGTGTGAATCGGTAAAAAAATTGGATTATTTATTCTGATTGAGCGTTATGGAAAAATGCGGATAGGTGAAGGATTTCTCTAAACTGTAAAGGGGAAGCAGCATAGCAGAGTGTGTACTGTTGTCTACCTGATATGTAGTCCTTGAATGAATTTTAGAATATGTGGAATCGTGTTTAAAAAAAAGGACGAATGATAGAATGTGGCCAAAATATGTTTGTATACATAGGATGGTTCAGCAGGGACGTTTAGTGTATACTGCAAAGATGACTACTGTTGTCGAAACGGGAGCGGAAGTCTGGGAAAGGATTTGTTGGCATCATGGTAGAAGCTACTAAGACTACTTAAGCATGCTTGTTACATCTACTAATTACGTGCGTTCTCCGGCAGGTTTGGATATTTTGAGAGATGAAAAAAAAAAAGCGAATTTCTCTGAGGAAGACTTTTCCTTTAGTATAACATTGGCTAAAGTGCATGCAACTGAAAAATCATTATAAAGCTTCCTTGGTGTTCCAGACGGATTCGAACCCATGTCTTTCCAACTTATGCGTTGCGGAGGGACTTTGGAAGTATTGGGCCCATAGTTGGTTTCCACATAAAGATTAGGAGAGGGAAATGTCTGAAATACACTCGTTGCTATCAGCTGGCTAAAGGATCAATCCATCGGAGTGTATCAAGTTTCGATTAGATCAGTGCACAGTATAAATGGAGGAGAGCACATCATTAATCCGCATTCCAGAAAATAAAATAAGTGCGTTCTCGTCCTGTATAAATCCATTAGCTAATTAATTAATTTCTATATTAATTATATAAATTAATATAGAATTTCTATAAATTCTATATTAATTTCTATCCTTGGTTTCCATAAATTAAGGAAAAGAGAAAAATCACGATAATTCAAACCGTATATGATGAATTTTTATGCAATTCGGTGAAAAGCAGCATGATATGAGATGTGTAAGAAACGCCCACAAAAATTGTAAATACATAGTTTATTTCAGTAAAAAAAAAAAAAAGGATAAATGAAGACAATGATTAAAAGCAAGAGGTCAAAGTGAGATTGTCAAAATGTCTCAATAAGGTCACCCCTCACAGGAATTCAGCGCTCACGACGATGTTTCATACTGTTTCTAATGGTGTCCAGGAGCTCAGATGGTAATAACAAGCACTGCTACTACAAAGCTCTCCTAAATCCCTCGAGCTTACGAAGAGGGGAGTTGCGAGCAGCAACACGTCTAACTACAGCATCATTCCAGACATGCTTAATGGGTCCACGAGCTTTGCTCGATGATGATGACATTATTTGGTTGGAGTGTAAATGTCTCCGCATTCGGACGAACATAGGGTCCAGGACCTCGTTCTCTATAAGTTGCAGCATTCGTGGTTCTTCTAGAAAGCACATACATGTCGATGCGTTCACCTAATGAGATGCCTCCCCAAATCATCACGTCGTATGTAAAAAATAACGACCCCGCCGAATCATTTGACGTAGAGCTTAGCCATTTCAAATGCTCTCACTCGTGAGCTGCGGGTAGGAGCACGAGGATTACCGGTCCCCTAGTATATAGATTGCCTTCTGCGCACAGTGGAAGCAGATACCAATGTTCCTGCAGCCGATGCGAGGTCAGATCATAGCTGATTCGAGATAGCACTCTTGTTTTAGTGAGCATGCGAATTGGAGATATCTGCTCTGCACCCCACTGCAGTTATATCCCGTCGCCTTCCTTCACCGTATTTCCAGGATTTGTGGCTGTTGGATGCACAGTCTGTGAACCATGGAACGACTCGCATGCAACCATCTGGCTACTTCTGACCGAAATCTGGTTTTGCGATAGCTCGCTACCTGAATGATATCTTGCAGCCATATCCAAGAATTCTGATATCACAAAATGTCTAATTCTCACTCCAGACACAACATGGAAAACCACTCAAAAATTCCCGCTTTTATGCTGTGGCCCAGTTGCATATACCGCTGACAGCGCCACTTATTTGTATACTATAACCAGACTCAGAGCCATGTTTTACATAATGTAACTGATTTTCGTATCACCCCCCCCCCCGAGTTATCGCTATTTTTCTTTTTGTTCATTAATTTATGGAAACCAGTGGAGTGCCAATATTTTTTTTTTTTTGTAATACAAGTATTTTTATCTGGTAGATTCGTCTAGTTTTCCATTGTGTGTGTGTGTGTGAGAGAGAGAGAGAGAGAGATCTGGCTTTCATTAGAGTGCTTTCTATAGAAGTACGGAAGTCCAGTCTTAAACTGACATGAAAGGAAAAGTAATTTAAAAAAAATTATACGATACGAAAAACGCAGAAGCTGACATGATTTCAATGTTAACAAGAACAACGAACTTTCTATCGAATCGCAAAATTACTTCGAAGGAGGAACTGGAGTTAAATGTCATTTTCAGTCACGTCTCATTTTTTAATGTCAATTCCACTCATAAAAGCATGTGTACAATACTATTAGTACGTTACATTACATTAGGACTACAGTACATTACTATAGTGCTAATGTAATGTACCCAATACTTGAAATTATTATTATTAATTCTCCCCCCCCCACACACACACCCCCACAAACAGTAATAATGTACATTAGTAATTTAGTACTTACTTTGTGTGTGGAGTGGGTAAGGATTGTTTCTGTTTTTATTAATTTTATATATTTTTTGTAAGAGCTTTCGTAGCTCAGTCGGTATAGGCGAAGCCCTATACAGAATATACCCTAAACCGGCCCCGTGAACACACGCATTGACAGACATAGTACACACAGGGAAGCATAGAGCGATCCACCTTATCCTCCGAAAACCCTGTTCTAAGAGACCAAACATGAAACTTTAATTCCAAGATCATCCAAGGTCTTCCAAGTCATTTTGCTTGGATAGAGTATGCTGACCACTCGGCCAAACCAAGAGTGGAAACCTTAGTTTTATTAAGAATTGTTGCATTAAGGTCCCATTTATGGACAATTCTCCCGAGGTTTTCCTTTTTTTATTGTTTTTAATGCAAATTACATAATCGAAACTTCAAAAACTTATTGCGCACATTATCACTTTGGGTGAGCCAAGATTTTGATAGGCTACGACCTCGAGTACTCTAGAGACCTAAAATGGTTGTCAAGAAACTTCAGATAACTGTCTTATATAAGCGAGACGGTGGTAGAAAACTAGGCAATGAAGTTTAATTCAACAGTTTGATATACGGCAAACATTAACATTGTCTTTCGGCCACCGGAGTCAGAAAACATGTTGTCGTTCCTACGCCAAGGTTGCGCTATCCTTCTTCTTTGCATGGGATTAACACTGAATTAGATGCCAAGATGGATGTCGATATTTGGAGTTACGTACCGAAGTCCAAAATTTCTTGAATTCCGCTAGGCGGTTTGAGAAACAAGGTACATTTTACAATAACAGTTTGGTAGCACGTCATTTATCGCAGTAAACTGAATCAGGGCTCTTTTTTTGGCATTTAACAATTTATTTAACTCTATTTGTAAGCCTCCTTAGCTCAACTTATAATGACAATGACTTTTGGGTGGGAAGACTTGAGTTCGATTCCCATCTAGGACACGAAAAACCTTTACAACAAGGACTTTTAAACTGAGTTGACTGGTCATACTGGAGGTAGCAAGATTATTTTTCTCGTGAAACTCCGGTTTTTCATCCCTAAAAAAAAATAAAAAAAAAAATAAAAAGATAAATCGGCCAGAGATGCACGTAAAAATAAATTCCATATTGCCAGTACAAAGTTTATTATTCAGTATTGTTTAGAATTATTCTGCATTTTTTTTTGTTTCACTAAGTGTGGAGTTACGACAAAAGTGAGGTTGCTTGTCGAATGTCATCGAGTCAGTATGACATTATTACTTTCATTTCGAAACGCTTTGTCAATAAAGCTGGTCTGATTAAAATCCTTTACAAAAAGTGAAAGAAATGGGAGGGAGGAAATGTAACAGAAAATATACACTTAACGAAACATGGCTGGAAAAACAAATTCTCTTGTCAGGTGACTATGCAAACCAGAGAAATATAATACATAAAAAATACACAAAGAGCATTTATTCAAGTTGGCTGAGGAATTTAGATTGTCAATAAAATCTTCAAAAGGATAAATTTTCTATTAAACAATAAAAAAAAAAATCTCAGTCATATTTGAACAATTCACGAGAAAAATCTCAATTGGAAAATAAAGTTTTATGAAAGAAAAAATTAACAGAAATCAGGTATTCTTTTTTATGATAATCCCACCCACAGGAAGATTGCCAGTTCATAACATTGTCACTATGGGTGGTTTAAGATTTACATTTTATTTATTTATCTTATTAATTTGTGAATCCCAACCACGAATGAGTACAGCTCTATATTACATTCAAGTCGCAGGTGGGCTTATGGTTAGCTACAAGGAACTTTTTAAGACACTTCACAAAATAAGCAAAGTGGTGATCTTGTACAGGTCCGCGCGGTTAGACTAGTGGCCTTGCGCTTCGCAACCATATGCCTGGGGAAGGAGTGTCCTGGGTTCGATTCCCGTCGACGACGTGAGGAGCTTAAGGATCCTCCTCAGCCATAGCCGAGTTAGCCGATCTTGGGCGTGAGCAGCAGGGTTTCCCCCCTAGTTTATCTGTGGTTTTTCATCCCGAAAGCAGGCAAACCGTCCCCGTGAACACACACACGGATTACAGTCAAGAATACCGCCCTTACGGGATGCGGCAGAGGAGTGGCGAGCCGGCTGCATTAATACGCCGGTAAACCCCTCATTAGGAGGGGACTCAATCCGTCCTTGGACGAACGAGAAAACGGATGGTGGCTCTCGTACAGAGCGGAAAATCCGCTCTGTACGCATATCCGCAACGAGATTTCAACACTGTTAGTTGAGAACGATAAGTACTATTCGTGTACTAACTTGACAGGAAACCTCGCTCTAGAGACCAAACGTTGTATTTTATTTGATCCAATAAAGAAGCCTGGGAGATATGAAAATTTTCGCTTTTCTTCACGAATCACCGTAACACAATTTAGAGGACGTAGCCACAGTTATCCTTCGATTGGCAAGACCTGGATTCCAGTCACCTCTTGAGTAGAAGAAACTAATATGGAGATAAAGGCCTTCAATGAAAGTGAGCTAATAGTTTCATACTTTGGTGGGGGATTTATGCTTGCCAAAACATTTTTTTTTAACCCATAAAACAGACAAACCGATCCTTTGAACACGACATAATACATCTGCTCTTAGAGGATGCAATAGGGTAAGGGCAAACCAGCTGCAATAGAGTTCGTTTGAACTCCTACCCAGGAGACTCAACCCAATAAATGATGGAAAAGATGATAATTAGAATTTCAAAAAATGTGTATTGGAAGTTTTATTATAAGCAAATTAATAACTGTCAGCTTACGAGGAAACATAAAGTGACAGAAGAAATAATATTATAATTGGAGTATTTTAGAAATTAAAAATAGCTATTAACCGCACAAAATAATGAATAACATCTATGCAATACACTAAGACATATTCAGACATTCCATTTGGTAGGTACGCTTCAGCACGTAGAAGTTCAAACCCCTCACCTTCCACCCCCAATGGAGCGCAACGTGGCTAGAGGGATGAATGTCGATGAAGATTAACAAAGCCATCCATTGCAATAACTATGCGGCATTCCAAAATTAATCATCTAGGACAAAGCGCCCGATGCACACAACATATATGAAAAGAATGTTGTACGATGTCACGAACAAAAAGATCTCGTTTGCAACAAAATGATAGTTCTTGAAGCAACTAGCTGCTATCGTAGCTGTAAGTGAAGCCAAGCTTGAATTCATCTCTTTAAATAGTAGTTTAAAGTTTGAAAAAACTAACAAGCAACGTGTGTCCTCGAATACAAATGTAGAAAATAACGAACAATATTCAGAACTTAAAGAAGCACGTGATATGGTCCTCCTTTCCAATTAAGTTAATAGTAACTGATATCGTATAAACGCTAAATTTGGCCATATTATTATTTTCAGAGCTTCTGCAAATGTGGTTTCCCATTATAATACCAATTCACAAAGCCTAAATCGAATTGAACTGATATTGCATAAGCTGACGTTATTATTAATTTACATAGAAACATGAATATTGCGGTCCGAGATGAATAACACTGATGTTAACCTCGATTAACTTAATATGTTAATCGGGGTTAACATATTAAGTTAAGTTTCACTATCACAAAAAGTCGGCCCTTAAATTTTATTAAAGTACCGAGTTTGTCAAATGACTTTACAATTCACGATCGTTTACCCGATATACATATTAGATTTCCGTAGAAGGACAAAATCGTTTGTGCTTAATCAGACTAGAAAGTGTAGCAATCGTTCCGCTTGTAATAATTGGTTTTAGTCATCTGTATTCTTAAAACGTGGATCAAAATGGAGACACATACTGGCTACGAATTAGAAACCTTTAGGCAGATATAAGTAAACGTCACTTATACAACGTACATGCAAAATACTTGGTTATCACGTGAGTCACCACGTGTAGGCAACTATTTAAGACTGCTGGTGGTCGGTAGGTAATTGTCCACACCGATGATCACAATGGGAAAACACAAATCTTTCGAAGTTCGATAAAGGACTAATTGTGGATGCCTGTCTGGCTGAAGCCACGATTTTGAAAACAGCAGAGTTGACTGGTTTCTCAAATGGTAAGATATCCCGGGTGCTTAATCAGTGGAAAAATAACCTACGTTGTTTGTCTAAGAGACGTAACTATGGTCCTGTGACAGTCTGTCAAGAACGAGACAGCTGTCGTCTGAGAAGGCCTGTACAGACAAACAGAACATCCTGTTTGCAGCCATTGACCGAAGCATTTAATGAAGACTGTTTCCTGACCCTTATCTCACCGAACTATGCGCAAGGAATTGAAGAGGATCGATATTGGCAGTCGCTAAAGGAGGTCCAATACGGTATTATATAAAAGTTTCTAATTCAGTGACCAATATGTATCATGGAGAAAAGCGTGACTGTCAAGTTTCCGTCTTTGACAAGAGGAATTTTGAAGTAAAGTGAAAACACTGAAGTGTTATGTCAAAATCGCACAGCACATTTTTTTGTCCATTCTGGAGAGCATCTAACTAAACAGAGAAGACATCCAGTGAGCACATGAATGACGTTTCACTGTTAGAGTACCTATCACAGAGCAGACTCACATTATTGGAAGGAATATTAGCTGGCCTGTTTGGTAGAGTGGAGTTAGGATATTGTCACCACCTGCTCAAACACTGCAACTCATTCCGTATCTACAAATGGTATCACAAGTTACAGGAAATGCTGGTTGATTTTAAAAAAAAAGTTAATGTGAAATTTAGCATTGTTTGGACCTCGCAATATTTTCATAGTCAAGTTGATATGAAGAAGTGGCCAATCGCAGACAATGATCCAAATGATTGTTTGTAATTTGGTTTCTTAATTGATTTTTTATGACGGTCATATTTGAAAAAGCGGATTCTGACAAGTATGTCGATCCGAAACACGACAGAATTTTTCGCGTAATATCAGTTAATATTGGGAATTTTTCATGTGCATACTTCCAAATGACTTCATTGTTTATTGATTTTAAATGTAAACTATTCTGAATGTTTATTATCTCAAGTTTTACTTCAGCTTGGTTTATATCAAACAGCCCACTAATTTTATTTGAAATTTCTGTGATGTTCAAGTTTTCTTGAAATGGATTATTGATAAAAGATACAATCATTTCAGTTTTATGAAAATCTTTAAATCTTGAATTTATTTCTTCCTCAACTAATTCTATTTCACGAATAAATTCTTTTAAATCATAGCGAAGCATTCCTTGATTTTGTTCAAAAAATTTTAATAAATATGGGAGATGTCTAAATTCGCGGTCATTTATATTTCTCTTTAATAAAAGTAAGTATTTGTTGGAAAGTTTTTATTGAACTTAACATGTCAATTAAATTTTTATCTCTACCTTGTAAATTTAAATTGATTAATTTCGTACAGAAATCTACTAAAAATCATAAGTGTAACAACCATCTTTTATCACTCAATTGTGGATAAATATCTCCTTTTTCATCAAGAAAAATTTTTATATCGTTAATTAATACAAGAAATCTTTCTAAAAATTGACTTCTGCTGAGCCAGTGAACATTATTGTACAACAGAAGTTCCCTATCATCATCTGCCTGTAATTTAAATAACCGCTGTTGCAGGGCTTTTCCTCGAACAGAATTTCCAATTTTAAATGTAATATCCAAAACATCTTTTGTGTTTAATCTTTTACTACACAGTAAAAGATACTTGTTGGTGAATAATACAGTGGTACGTTAAAAAATCTGCATATTTGTCATCGTTTTTACATAATGAAATGAAGCGTGATTTATTACCTATCATTGCAGGAGCACCATCAGTAGTAATAGACACAAGTTTAAAAAGCGGAAGTTTGTGTTGTTTCACAAATTCATCAAATGCCGAAAAAATGTCTTCTCCCCTAGTCCTTCCCAATAATGGTATAATTTTCAAAAGTTCTTCTTTACTTGAATAATCTTGAAATACCATGCGAATAAATACCATTAACTGAGCAATATCAGTGAAGTCGCCTGATTCATCAAATTGTAATGAAAACGCAACACACTGGTGAATGTCTGACATTAACCTGACCTGGAAACTTTTCTCCGGCAATTGGAATTCTTCCTTTCGGCAATTTGAAACCTAGTCTGTGGCCTAGAAGTAGTCTCTCTCTAGCGACGTCTCGAATCGAGAAGCTCCTTTCTGGAAGCGGGAAACTCCTCTCTCAAGGAACGTGGATCCGGGCAGTCTCTCTGATGGCGACTCTGGATCGGGCGGCCTCCTCTCTGACAGCAATTCTGGAATCGGGAGTTCTCAGAGAACTCGCATGAAGTTTGGCAACCCCCAAAGAATCGGTATGAGTCTTTCATCTTAGGTTTAAAGTTCGGCACGCCTTTTGTTCTCCCCGCTTTCTTTTGATTGTAAGTTGCCGGCCATCGGAAAGTTGTTTGAACTCTTTCTGACTGACTTCGGAGATGTTTACACTTAGAGCCTGCAAGCCTTTCTCATACATACAAGTTTCAATAACAATCTTTCCAATGCCGCCATGTACAGCTTCGGCGACAAAAACATTGCCTTTGTTTTTAACACTCTAACATATTCTTATTAAAGCAGTATATACAGTTAGCTTCAAAAGAGTTATTTACAAAAACATCTAATACAAACTATACCGAGACAAACAAAGTTTATTTTTTTTACAATATTCACATGGTACTTAACCTAAGTAAAAAAATCGATGTAATGTGCTTTGGAATATTTAGGAATATTTAATATTAAAGCTACAATCGAGTCTTTACACTTTGCTTATAATCGTATTCACTCGGCTCGCTGTTTGACTTCCACTGATCCAAATTAATTCATTTACCCGGACTTATAAGAAAATTACTGATTTGACAATTTTAACGAAAAATAAATAAACAATAGCAATACACTTAAAACGAATTAAAAATAATGATAAATAAAATATTATGTTTTCAGTTTTAATTAAATTTGTAAGTAAGGAGGAATACACAAAAGATCTACCAAAAATCGCTCCGCGATCGACGAGTTGAACACCCCTGACTTAGCCAATACTTAAAATTAGATAACTTTGCTTTTGGAGCTTAGTTCACTTTTTTCACACCAGATGTTTCAATGCGATAAATATTGTACAAAAATACAAATATCACAACACAGTAAAACAAAAACAATATTATTAGAAGTACATATAATCAATATTTACTGAAACAATGCATGACGAGAAAAAAGTGTAAGATAAAAATTATAACGCTAACGGTTTTGGTATGCGAACCCACTGTTTAATGCGCTTTTTTATGTTCTTGCTAGACTGAACGAGTGGAGCTGACAAGCAGCCTGGGGAGGAAAACGGCATGGCGGTGTTTAGTTTCAGTAGAAAAGCAAGAACCCATTAGCGTGACAGGGGGGAAAAAATGCATAGATCAAATAATCAAGTAGATTTAAGGTCTAGCTCCTAATCAACGTGAAGACTTCCTAGAGATCGGCAACTTGAACATCGTTGATTATTGGAGACAGAATTTTTTGTTGCGGTAGTTCGATGCAATTAAGGATTATATTCCTACGGTTACAGAAAAAGAAGATGAATTAGAGAAAAGAAAGAGATTCTCATTACTTATGGCACAAAACAGCCACACTCCAGAAACTGAAAAACTTTTCAATGAAATTATCAGAATATATTCACTTCGCAAACACGATGTGACTCTTTAAGATACCTTGTGGCGTAGTCGGTACAATGTATGAGTCAGTTGGACCTGCGGTCAAATGCTGTCATGGATTAGAGGAATTTTCCACATCTAATTTAATGAATGGGGTATGAAAATCAAAATTAGAAATGTGACCAAAAAAAAAAAAAATCGAACGTATCAATTTAGACTCACCAACGAGACTACACTTAACCATCTATGTCATCTAATCTGACGGTTAATTACTCACCTATATCAGAAAATATTAGATATTTATCGCATTTATAAGCCTTTATAGTTCAAGTTCACACCAGAACCGTTTATTTTTAAAATAAGTTTCTGAAATTGCAGCTTCCATAAGGAACATGTTAGGCCTAATCTTTTTCATTCAAAATTAATTTCTTTGACTTCCACTTTCATATGCTTTTCTCCCGGCTGCTGAAGAAACACCTCAACAGCCCCCCCCCCCCTTCTAAAATATAATAATCAGCAGGCGTTTACATACAAAAATCATCCTACTGGAAAATATTCACGACAGTCTATTATTTTGCAACGAATCTTTTAATATCCCGATAAAAATACATTATAAATGTTGTTACAATTCAAGAACGTTGAGATATTTTATGTCAATCATTTCTACCTCCATTTCACGTAAATACTTTTCAAAAAAAGAAAGAAAGAAAAAAATTTTTTCGAATGTTTTGAAATATTTTAGATTCCACGCATGACTTAGCAATCACTTCTGTTCAACTCAGATACCAATGGATTCCTAAAACTTCGGAAAGCATACGCCAGCTCTAAGAACAATAATAAACAGAATTTCTTTGGCAAGCTCATCACTACCAGCAAAAAATTGTTTGCTTTTGAAAAAGGTAGGAAGAACAATCCTCTCAGCTTTGGCAAAATAAAAGGAAAAAACTTTTGATTACAAAGCAATATGTTTGCAGCAATGTAATAAAACAAGAAATAATAGAAATTGAAAAATATAATATTCTACAATAGCAACGGTGACTTTTGCTGAAATAATACCCACTGTAGAATTCCAACCATTTGCTGTACAATATTTATTATTGCAATAATCTTTTCTTTTTTTTTTATAGCTGAATGGGAAGTTCACAGAGCCGAATACAGACTTAAATCATTCGTCATGATATTTTTTGGCCAATCTGTCAAAAACATTCTAAATCTTTTCATAATTTATAACTGACTTTTTCCCCTTTGTCACTGATAAGTACTTCCTTTTTTATCGCGAATCGTTTTTTTTTTTATTTTTTAGAAAAGGAAGCATCTTCTCATCCCTCCTATCTCCAACTTCAAAAACGTACATTTGCTAGAGTACAGTCATTAGTTAGTGGCGATGCCTAATGAGTGGAAAGATCCGAATTCGATTGAAAGGATTTCAACCAAAAGTAAATTCGTTTTTAACGAGATGGCAGAGTATAACCATTTCAGAATCTCGAGCTGTTCTTCCAGAACAACTCGAGATTCTGCATACTGGTTTGAATATATACTGTTGGCAAAAGTATTTGGACACCCAGTTGTGGTCAAAAATGCATTTTGATTACATCTGTAATGCCGAGTGGGATCACCTTTGGTCTGAGTGACAGAAACTACTCTTCGAAGCATGCTTTCAAACAATTTCTGATACGTAGCAACAGGAATATGCTCCCATTCCTCGCACAAAGCTACTGCCTTTGCTGAAGCCTATGACGGCCACTGGTGGTCTGGAGGGAATTCAGCGTTCTAATTCGTCCCAAAGATGTTCAAGGTCTGGACTCTGAGCTCGCCAGACCAGCATTTCAACGTTGTTTTGTAAAAACTAGTCTCGGACACGCAGTGCAGTAAGGCATGGCGCATTGTCGTGCTGAAACATGCACGGCTCACTGCCAAAGGACTTCCACATTGTCGGAAGCATTAAATTGTCCAGGATGTTCTGGTAGCCATCAAACGTCATGATTTGGGGCACGTCCACCAATGGAAGAAGCTCCATCCAACCGAAACACTCCTATACAATTACCGACCCTCCACCAAACTTGACAGTTGGAATGATGCAGTCCCCAGAGCCTTTCCCCGGGTAATCTCCAGATTCAAACACGACCATCAGAGTGAAACATTTGAAATCGTGATTCGCCGCTCCACAGAACCCTTTTTCAATCATCTACGGGTCCAGGAACGGGGCGAAAACATCAGCCGAAACGTCGTTTGGCATAGGGATGGGGATATGCGGCTTGTTCGCAGCAGCTCTGCCGTGGTAACCTAAAACATGCAACTCTCTGCAAATAGTTCTAGTGTAGTGCAGACAGATGTCGAATATGTTTTCTCATCCTATTCTCCGACCATTCGCGACTTTGTAGGCATTGCCCACAAAGTATTCCTGATGAGATTTTTTACAGGGTAGTTCACCACTGCTTTCTCCACCCCCCCCCCTTCCAATTTTATTCCGGGCTCAGGACAGGCATATAGCTGAGATGTATTCATGACTAATCCATGTGTGTTCACCAGGACGACGAAACACCTGAGTTTCCGGGTGAAACTCCCCCCCCCCCCCCTCTTGCGTATGAGACCGGCTATCAGCTTTCGTCGAAAGAGACCAGATAAAGGTTCCTCGCGTCACTGACGGGAATCGAGCCCAGGTCTTTCCGACCAAAGGGCTTCGTCTATACGGACTAAGCTACGGAGGCTCCTGTTCTCAAGTACGTTTGCATAAATCTTACCTGAAATACTCAGTAGAGAAATTCCTCTGAAAGTCTCGCATTCAGTTGTATTTCCTTTTTTTGTAGATGTGTACAACGATAGCTCTACTCCAATCATCTGGAATTCGTCCCTCTGTCCAGGCTTTCTAAATTATGCAGTTCAGTTACTGTAAAACTTTTATACCTCCATATTTGAGCATTCGTGGTCAAATATCATCTATTCCAGCTTCCTTTCAATATATATCAATATTTTGATGGCTTTTCTACCTCAAATATTGATATGTACTCCTCTTCGCTTGAATAATTTCTATCTGTTCTGTCACCTCTTTTTTCGTTTAGCAATCTTTAAGTACTTACTCTAAACATTCAGCACATCTTTTTCTTCAGTTTTTCTTTCGCGTTAATCGTTTCTGATCTCTTTCGCACTACTATTTCCCGCATTTGCATGCTTTTCAAGCCTTCCGGACATTTGGCCACCTCCCTGCTAGAATATAGACGATATTCTATATATTCTACCAAAGTTTTCCATGAATTTTGTTTAGCAACTTTTACAGATTGCTTTTTGCTTTCTAACATTTTTCTCTGCATTCTCTCAGGGCATCTACCGACTTACTCCCTGGGAATTTTCGATATGCTTTCTTCTGTTCCATGAGTGCCACTTTAACTTCTTATGTCCATCGTGAAATTTCGGAATTTTTTCTTTTTACAAACAACTTCCCGATATTCCTCCGCTGAAACAATCAATGTTTTATTCAGGATCTGCCATTGAAACCTGACACTGAACTTCAGACTTAAATATTTGTATATTTCAAGTCTAAAAACTGCTCGACTTTGATTCTTTTCAAAACCTTCTTACATATTTTTTTACTTTCAATAAAAATTCATTTTTGTCCTGTTTAAAACTAAAGACAAATCATTTCTTATTTCAAAATCTATATATTCTTGTGTCCGAAACCAATGTGAAGATAGCAACGAAACGTTTCTTATTTCTTGCATTTTTCTCTCCACGTGAATTGGTGCAAATCATTATGTTAAAACATGATAATTATGACTAGTCAAAGTCCTGAACAGAAATCCAGTAGGTATTTTCCCTCATTGTTAGCTTAGCCCTTTTTCTCTAAAAATTTTCCAAAACATTTCTACACGTCTACTCGGGATTCATTTCCTACCATGTGGTTGAGATCTCCAATAAGGACCTGCGAGTGTGGTCTGAAAGGTTCTCGACCTCGACCATAGATGGCAACGCTATCGACTAGATTTTTTTTTCTAAGTTGGTACATCCGTCATAAGCATCCATGTGAAACTGCAAGTCATTCTATCAAGGAGTTTGTTTTATTCAGCTGTCTAAAGCAAAAAGCGTTGTCTGTATCTCTTGAAATGGATAAAATTGAGTATTGCGCGGTTATAAAATTCTTTGTAAAACAAGGTTTAATGCAAAAAAGAAATTCATTCAAAGTTCATAAAAGTTTACGGGCACTCTTCTCCTTCGTTTTCGACAATTAAAAAATGGGCTACGAGTTTAAACGTGACCGTACCAGCCTTGAAGATGATGCACGTGAAGGACGTGCATTAAAAAGTGCACTTTTTGATCAAATGCACGATATGGTATTGGATGACTGGCGAGTCAAAAGTGCGTGAAATTGCTGATGCTATAGGCATTTCAAAAGAACGTGTAGGATATATTTTGCATGAAGAATTGCAAATGAAAAAGCTTTGCACAAGATGGATGCTGCGCTTGCTCACAGCAGATCAAAAATGCACTCGCATGAAAATCTCTGAACAATGCTAGGAGTGTTTTAACAAGAATAAAACTAATTTTGTGCGTCGATTTATTACTATGGATGAGACTTGGATTCGCCATTACACACCAGAATCCAAACAGCAGTCAAAACAGTGGACAGAAGCCAGTTGTTCAGCGCCGCCAAAGAAGACAAATTCGGTTCCATCAGCAGGAAAAGTCACGCATCGATGTTTTTGGATGCTAAAGGCATTTTGTTTATTAATTATTTTGAAAAGAGTAAAACAATAACCGGGGAATATTATTCCGATCTTTTAACCAGACTAGACGAAAACTTCGTGAGAAAAGATCCGGTTTGCAGCAGAAAACAAAGGTGCTTTGGAAATGGACAAAATTAAGAATCTGCACTGTGAATTGTTGGAACATCCACCCTATTTACCAGATTTGGCTTCCTCTGACTTCTATCTCTTCCCAAAACTAAAACTCTTCCTCGCTGGTCAGTGTTTTTCAAGAGGTGATTGCAGCTGTAGAGGGGTATTTTGCAGATCTTACTGACAACCACTACAGGGACGGGATAATGGCGCTGGAGCATCGCTGGAATAAATGTATTAGTCTTAAGGAGATTATGTTGAAAAATAAAAATAATTTTTAAATTATAAATTCGTTTTTTCCTTGTTAGGCCGAGAACTTTTCAGACCACCCTAGTACCTCTTATGAGGATGGTGATACTTATGTTGATACTTCTTGCGTTGATCTTGTGCTTGAAATAGTTGGTTCGCAGAAGTATTTGGATATAAAAGGTGTGTTTAACAAAAATCTTTGATATGTCCATGAAAAGAAAAAAAAAAGATGAAAAAATTATTCTACATACTCCACATCACTTTAAGAAATATAGATCTCATTTTCCAAGCTCCATTCGTATTTATGCTACATTGTTTAGCGCAGATGAGATTTCTTTTGCAAACATTATCTTCCAACAATGGAAAAGGGGCAATAAAAAAATAAGCAATGCAATCCACGTTTCATGCATTTCACAAGTAAACAATGCAAAAGTAAACAATGCATTTAACGTTTTGTGAGATCCTGAAAATTTGCAGAGTGGCATCTCTATTTATTTTTCATCTCTGAGAGTTAAATATGCTTCTAAAGGATTGTTGCCACCAATTTTAATAGCTACACCGCACGTGTCCTGAAGGGAGGGTAGATAAGGGGTTGGACAAATAGGAGAATTTCAACTTTAACACTATTTCTAATATCAGAATACTGTTGTTGCAATAAAATTACCATTAGAAGCAATCACGTGGCTGAAATCTGGTGAATATCGTCAGGATATTTCCATTGGTAACATTCAGGATATCCGCTGGAGATAATCTTATTATGAAAACGTTAGGATCAGCAATAAATCCGATCATAAAGTGGCAATTACTGCTAATAAACTAACCAGCTAATAAATTAACTTCTCGTGCATTCTAGATCAATCATTTAATTGACATATCGAAGATCGAGAGATGTAAAATTATATTAACACAGCACGGATAGAGAGAGAGAGAGAGAGAGAGAGAGAGAGAGAGAGAATAAGGAAATAAAGTTGAAGAGGAAGAAGGATACATAGTCCGCTTAGTAAAATGAATTCAAACTAATAATGCGTTTTTTAACAGATAAAAATACACTCTAGTTTGAATTACCAATTAGTGCAATAATCCCGGAATTATCAAAATAACCACAGAAGCATAAATTTTTAAACATTGTTTAAAAATGCAGTACAGTAGTATGTGAATTCAGAATACATATTCTGAATTGTTGCGTACTCACAGCGGGTGTGAGCTGCTAGCATTCTTATGTTAGCAGCTCACACCGGCATTACTTATGTTAGAGGGAAATATCGATGAAGAGATTGAACTGCAGTAAGTGGTTGTTGACTCAAGTTGTACGAGAGGTGACTTTTCGACGTGAAAGAGGACAAACTGTTCAGAACTGCTATCATAACTGCCTCAGAGGACACATCCGTGTCCAAATAAATATCATTTGAATATGCCACTTGTTACAGTAAACAAAAAATAAAATAAATATTTATGTAATCATATGATTTGGCCTAAAAATGCATATCTTCTATTTTGCAACTAAATATTTATTAGACAGTATTCGCACTAAAATATTTTGACATTATTACAAACGAATTAATTTCAGTGCGTTCGTGTTTAGCACTGACATCGAAGTCGCTGATGTATTCAACAATAACATTACGTGATGTTATTTGAAATACTGTTCACTGTGCTGTTAGAAATGTGCCATTCTGATAATCGGTCCGGCCTATCCCATATCATGGAGCAACTCAACTATTCTGCAACCAGTGAAATAAAAGTATAAACTATGTAAGGAGGCAGCAATTCATGCAAGCCCAAGTGTGCTTTATTTCCTTTACAATTTCTGCTTGAGAGAGAGAAAGATACTTAAGGCTAATCTAATACATTAGCGTGTCATAGTGCAGAACAGCGGTGTTCGTAAAGCAGACTTTCATTCGATTAAACAGGGTTCAACCCAATTACATAATCTAATCCCATTTAAAAAAAAAAAAAAAAGGAAGAAGGTTGTTTGTATTAAAGTATTTCAAAGGCCTGCCGCGATCTTTGTGAGTAATTGAAGCGTGCGTACCAACTCACTACAGTCTTGCATTTAATGAGAACTGCAAACGCATTCCAACCAAGTATTCGGAATTATTTTAAGAATCTCAGGAATTCTCTTTATTCTGTAGGAGAAAGATGGTGATGGATAATGTGCATAAACATAATTAAATCATTGTACTCGAATAGAAACTAGTCATATTTCTCTGAACAAAACTCTGTAGATGAATGTTTCGATTCCTTAATTTTGCTGCATCTTATCTAAGAAAACCAATGAGTCGTCTCTAAATCAAAGCTGGCAATGAACCAAAAGTACGTGAAGAATATTAGAAAGGTATTAACATCTGTTTTGATGTTACATTAAACTACACGAACATGTATCAAAAGATTAACTTTTTTTTATCAAAATGCATGTTAATACTTTATATTAAATCATGATTAGTCTTCATTCATAAACAACTAAATAGCGTGTATATGTTGGCCATTGCACATTTCATTCTAACAATAAAGCACGTGTTGTATTGTTAGAATGAATTATCCATATTGTCATCTACAACTTATCTCCTATAACTATTGTTTGAATTTTGTCAGCTTTCACTGATTATATCATAAAAAGGTAATTTTTTTTCTATTTTATGTGTGGTTTATTCGGGAACACTTTACAAACGAATGTACATCACTGACGTTTGTGAACAGCTTATATATTTTGTTACGTCAGTGTTCATCAAACGACACGCAATTGTTTTATGAGTGTTTTCTTATTTTTTTTAATTTTTTTTTACGCTTTCGTCAAAGTAGTAAAAAGCAAAAATAATAATTTAATAAGTCTGAAATACTTCTAACAAGAGATATAATGAAATCTTTATTCACTCAAATATTAAAAAAGGCATGTTACAACCTCGTCGAACAAAACAAAGTTAACATCATAAAAAAGCAAAGGCTCAGTAAATTGTTGAATAACTAAACTCTCTCAGCAGGTCGCACGACATTTTCATAAATAATCTGCATAAATTATGAATTAGCGGAATACTTTAGGGTAAAATATTCCTTAAAATGGAGAAAATAAAAACCTGTACTGTGCTGCGTTATATTGCCTGAGTTTTTATGATTATGCGCAGAATCTTGAAAAGGGTTTTTCAACTAAAGTGATTAACTGTTCTCATCTCGCCTCAAATTCAAAAATAATATTCACGCCCTCTAGCATGCACTTTGTTTACTTTATTTATTAAATGCACTGATAAAAATGAACTTTTTTTTTTCCCAGCTGTGGGTGGTCCGAAAAATTCTCGGTCTCAACCATAAATGACAATACTATCGGCAAGAATTTTTTTAAGTTGGTACATCTGTCATAAGCATCCATGTGAAATTGCAAGTCATTCTATCAAGTAGTTTGTTTTATACAGCTGTTTGAATAAAAGTGTTGTCTGTATCCCTTGAAATGGATAAAATTGAGTATCGCGCGGTTATAAAATTCTTTGTAAAAGAAGGTTTAACGCCAAAAGACATTCATTCGAAGTTCATAAAGGTTTATGGGCACTCTTCTTCCTCGTTTTCCACAATTAAGAAATGGGCTGCCGAGTTTAAACATGGCCATACCAGCCTTGAGGATGATCCAAGTGAAGGACATACCAAAAGTGTAACACTAGAAATCATTGATCAAGTGCACGATATGGTACTGGATGACCGGGAGTCAAAGTGCGTGAAATTGCTGAGAGTATAGGCATTTCAAAAGAACGTGTAGGATATATTTTGCATGAAGAATTGCAAATGAAAAAGCTTTGCGCAAGATGGGTGCCACAGTAGATCAAAAATGGGTGCCACATGAAAATCTCTGAACAGTGCTTGGAGCGTTTTAAAGAATAAAACTGATTTTGTGCGTCGATTTATTACTACGGATAAGACTTAGATTCACCATTACACACCAGAACTCAATCAAAACAGTGGACAGAAGCCGGCTGTTCAACGCGAAAAAAGATAAGGTCATCGCATCTGTGTTTGGCGATGCTAAAGGCATTTTGTTTATTGTCTTGAAAAGGGTAACACAATAACCGGGGAATATTATTCCCATCTTTTAACCAGACTAGACGAAAAAATTCATGAGAAAATACCCGGTTTGCAGAAGAAGAAAAAAATCATCTTTCATCAGACAATGCACTTGCCCACAAAGGTGTTTTGACAATGGGAAAATTAAGGGATCTGCACTATGAATGTTCGAATATCCACCCACCCTATTCCCCAGATTTGGTTCCCTCTGACTTTTATCTCTTCTCAAAACTAAAACTCTTCCTCGCTGGTCAGCGTTTTTCTTCGAATCAAGAGGTGATTGCAGCTGTAGAGGGTTTTTTTTTTGCAGATCTTACTGAGAACCACAATAGGGACTGGATAATGGCGCTGGAGCATCACTAGAATAAATGTATTTGTCTTAAGGGAGATTATGTTGAAAAATAAATATAATTTTGAAATTATAAATTCGTTTTTTCATTGTTAGGCCGAGAACTTTTCATTCAGACCACCCACGTATATATCTCATCTCATCTCATCTTCCTTATACCCTCTTTTACCTTGCGGTGTCGAGGGTCCATTGATCATCGGACCTCACTCCGTTTACAGGATAAGGTGGTCAGCCTTATGCCCCGGTGTATCCTATGGCCTATAGTGTTGAGTTCTCGAGGCCAGTTTGCCTGCTTTGCGGGATGAAAAACCCCAGAATAAACTGAGGAAAAAACCCTGCTGTCCACGCCCAAGACTGGCTAACTTGGCTATGGCTGAGGAAGATCCTTCAGCTCCTCACGTCACCGACGGGAATCGAACCTAGGACACTCCTTCCCCAGGCATATGGTTGCGAAGCGCATAGCCACTAGGCTAACCGCGCGGACCCCATGTATATATATAGAAACACAACCGTAGATCTCATACTTTCCAACAAATAATATATACATGTTAGGGTATGGAATCAAAGATGGCGGCAATTGTCCGCATACTCTTACAGTGATGCCTGTGGAATCGCTGACAGTCTTGGACTCGGTTATCAGTGATAGCTAAGGATGAGCCTAGCAGTCGCCACCAATCTTACAAAAGAGTTGGTTACGGATAAAAGAGGTTCACTATTCCCTTTGAGGAATAAAATGCATTAGTGGATTTATTTTCTTTTTATAAACTTGTAATCACTTTTGTCACAATGACAGTCAATCCCCGATTATACATAAAGGAAACTACCTAAATTTAAATATTGATTTAAATAAAGATTTAAATTAATTTTAAATCATAGATGAAATTATTAATAACTTAAATGCAATATACTTTACACGGAAAGCCCAGAATAAATGCATTCGAAGTATGTACGATGACCCTTTGTGCACTGTGATGTAACTGAATTACTTGAAAGGCTTTCCATTTAAATCTTGCACAGTGAAATGAAGTCAGAACCAGTGAAGGTCTGTGTTTGTTCTCTTTTAGCATACGAGATGGGAAAAAAGAAAAAAAAAAATCTAAATTTAAGCAAAATCATTACATCTATTATTCCGACAGCTTCCAACACCTGTGTCATGTTGACCTCAATGTTCTGTAGCAATCATGAAAGAAAACCTTTTAATAAAAAAATAAATAAAAAAAAACCTTGGCGCATGCAGTGGAAGATGATGTTATCTGGAGTCACTGGAGTGTGAACAGAAGGCTCATTAAGCGCTCTAGTTTTTGATCAATTCACATCAAGTGGAAATCAATAATAATATATTCTTCGTTTAATCGCCTTTTGCTTCTGCAGGGTAGAAACAAATCGTGAACAAAACATCAATCATTTCTTATGAAAGAACCGATTCATTTAATAAAAACTGACGAGAAAAAAGTTATTTATGGAAAAAAAGCAGACATAACATGATTAAAAAAACGTTAACTTTTGCCTTCAATATAAAACGGGTAAGCGGATCAAGTCAATATTGCACAAGTTACTTAATTTTGTCTTGAGTTTGGAAAGTAAGTTTTCTACTTTAAGTAAAAGACAAATGTTGGAAGTAAATTGTATTATTAATTATGATAATGTAAACGAGGGAAGAACTTTCATTCAGAATTCCAATTAAATAAACATTTCTGTCTCAAAAAAAAAAAAAAATTCTCGGGGAAAGAGAGAGAACTCATTCAGTACTATCCTCATAACCTGAGTTGTTTCGGACATTTCAAGACAACCAACTCAACCCTACCTAAGAAGAAGAAGACGAGAAACTGCAGACTTAGTAACGAATGGAAATGATTAAACTGAAGACTAACTGCACTGGTGTGCAAAACCTAAAGACAAACACTATTTCTGAAGATTGCAGCAAATTCAGACGAACCAGCTTGTGGCAATTTGTATAACTGACGATTTCGATTAGAAAGCGGGTACACATTCAAATTTTCGAATTGCGCACAAAGAGGTTACGTGGTAGCACTAAACAAGATAAAAGGTTGCGCAAAGGAAATTGTGTTGAAGGAAGCTCTTTCGTGGAGAAATAAAGTTGCAAACATAGATGACTTGTAATATCTCAAAGACATCATCTAGATGATTTCACGCGGGGAAGAATTATTGGAAAGTGTGAAGAAGGCCGTAGAATTACTGATATTGCCAGAGAGTTTGGAACATCACATAGCGTTGTATCCAGGCTCTGGGCAGCGTTTCAAAACAATGGAACGTGTTTCAAGCATTTGCTGAGACGTCGCCTTCGTTCTACCACGGAGCGTGAAGACAGATTTTTTGGTTATAACAGCAACACGTAATCGACGCACCACGGCAGGTCAGCCTGCCAGTCGGCTGCATTTAAGCACAGGTACGCGGGTATCTCGACAAACTGTGGCAAGATGTCTGCAACAAGTAGGCCTACACGTTCGAAGGCCTGCAGTCTGCGTCTCTCAAACCACAGCTCATCGTAGAGCATGTTTTCGGTGGTGTTGTATCCATAAAAATTAGAGAAAAGACCAATGGCTAATGTACTCTTTACAGATGAGAGCCGTTTTAGTATTTCCTTCGATTCTAAACGACACTTGATCTGGCGTGAAAGTGGTACTGCTTACCATCGCGTGAAGGTTCTTGAAAAGGATAGATACGGCGATGTATCTGGCGTGAAAGTGGTCATGGTGTGGGGAGGCATTATGCTTAATGGACGCATCGAGCTACAAGTGTTGGAAAAAGGGACTATGACTAGTGAACGATATTGCAACCAATTTCTTCAACGTCATCTTCGATTGTTCCGTGGTGCAGTAGGCGAAGAATTCATTTTTATGGATGGCATTGTCACATCACATCGTACGCGAGCAGTGGAGATACTTCTAGAGGCCGAGGATATTAATCGAATTGAGTGGCCAGCACGCTCCCCAGATCTCAACCCTATAGAACACGTTTGGGATGCAATAGGGAGACGCATTGCTGCTCGAAATTCTCCTCCAGAAAACAAACAAGGCTTTATCCTTGCTCTAAAGGAGGAGTAGGCCAGTTTGAACTGAATTACTTGGTGCTAAGCATGGTACTACGTTGTGAGAGCTGCAAAGCCGTTCTGGGTGGACCTATTCAATACTGAAATGTCTCCGCGCATAGTTTTCTGTAAGCACTGTACATTAATTCCTTAACTACGTCCTTATGATATTTGTAACCTTTGCGAAAAATGTTTTGCAATTTAATCTGTGAGAAATTAATAACACATTTTTATATAATATAATTCGTTAGTATGCAGGCAATAAATTTATGACCACAGTTGGTGTAGTCATGCAAATCTTTTCATATACAGTAAAAATGTCTTCTGTCCTTAGTTTATGGACAGCAGTGTATTAGACGAAAAAAACGGATAAACTGAGGACTATTAGACGAAGAAATAGAATAAACTGAGGACCAAGTAATGATCAGAAAAGGATACGATGTGGAATATCCGTATTCAAGATATTCAAGATATTCCGTTTTCAAGAATATCAAGAGCTTACTGCACATCAGGATAACATCCTCCTGTAAGAAAAGAATCGATTTCTACTGTTATCGCAGTAAGTTGAACTTAAGAGCAGTACACTGTTTTAAAGTTTCTGTTTTAAAAAAAAAGCTTAAATTATGTGCTGAAGGAAAAATATGCAAATGAGTAATCAGTCCAAGGTTGTTCTCGAGTTATTACTCACCAGGAACTCATATTTATATATCAACTCCCCCAACCAAAGTTAGGAACAAGCGATGTTACCAGCGTCGGCGGGATGCCTTGGGACATGCTTACAACATAACATTAATATTAATTGCAATATTAATATTAATGCCATATATTATTTAAAGTATAACTTTTGCTATTCATAAATAATTTACTGGCAACAGTGTTGTTTCTGTAGTCATTTATCGCAGTAACATTTTACCTGTGCTCAGTCTACGCATATCCTAAAGCAAGAGGTGCGCCTTTTACAGAAAAACTTGTAGCCGTCCATGTTAAAATGGACGTTCAGTGATTTAGTAAACATAAAGCTGTCCTATCGAGCAGTACCGCAGTTCTCTGATTTAATACGGGCGTTATGCACTTTCTTTTTTTTTTAGTATCCTTATTTACTAGAGGGTAGTGAACTTCCTCGCACAAGTTCCATCACTGTAATTTCTATTACTGAAGTTTTAGGCTTTGTTTTATTTTCATTACTTGCGAAACCTAGCTTGTTTTTTCTCTTCTTTCCATCAACATAAACGTGTTTACACAGCAACAATAATGTGAACTGCAACTCTGGGAGATTGCTACTTTGTGATACACGCAACGTCCTTCATCTCGACAACGGTATTCGCTGGTAATGAAAACAAAAAAAAAAGTTTATCTATTCAGAGTGTAATCTTAGAGTTGACAGCTAACACATCGCAAAGTAACAACCACTGCTTGTAAACTCCACCCACACTTTCAGACGTTTCCTTTATTATTTATTTTTATTAGAATACCGATTGATTGATATAATATCGATTTGATTGACAAGACCTAGATTCGGAAAATCTAGGTCTTGCCAATCAAATCGTGGAAAAAAACCTAGATTTGAATACCGTATAGGACGAGAAGAACCTTTATCAGGACGTTTCAGGCGAATATGAGGTGTGAGGTGACCGGTCTCATATCGAGGTGGAAAAGTTTTTTCCCTTGAAATTCGGATTTTTCATTCCACAAACTGGAAATAGGGTTAACGCGTAAAAAACAGACAATAAGGACGGATTCGAATCCCACTCAAGGAAATTCTGTAAACCTGTCACACATTTTTAATAGCATGGGTTACATAATACGGGTAATCCTGCTCAGAGATCAAACCTGGAACTTTATCAATCCACTTCAGTCCTCCATTTAAGTAGTCTTACAACGGGCGATGAAACTGATCGACATTGAACACGCAGCCTGTCAGTTAGAGAAGATGCGAACTATACGACTAACCAGCCGAACTACCTGGTTTATTCCCAACTCCTCTGTGGCTCAATATGCTTTCCAACGTCCGCTGTACAGAGATTTGTATTCTACTCCACTTGCGCTAATCATTTGCTCTATTCATCATACGCTAATGGATCGTCAATGAAACCAATCAGCGTTTTCCAGTGAGCGTAGTCTAATTATATAACTTTAAACATTCTGAGTGTCATACTATCTGGAAATGGAAAAATAACAGTTGACAATAATTATAATTCCATCTGTACTTGCTATTTTTACTGAACGTCAGTGACGACCATTAAAATCAAACATTATTAGGAGTATATTCATTCACTGTTGATTGCGTATTTTACTCTGTCATTCTACCTCAGCAACCATTCAAGATCGATATCTTTACGTATACATCGAGAGAGAGAAATATTTTATCAGCCATTTAAGAATTAACGTTAAATGCGGCAATCTTGAAATGCTCTGGATTTATCTGAAAAAAAAAAAAAATGTACCTTCTTCTCAGTTCCACGTATTAGGCTGCTGGTCTTTAACAGAGCTATCTTAAAACCTTCTAAGTCATACCCGTCCTCAGGATAAGGTGACTAGCCCTATGCCTCTCGGAATATTCTATGGCTATAACTGCGTATGTTCACGGGGCCCGTTTGTCTTGCTTGCGGGAGGAAAAATCCCAGAGAAACTAGGGAGAAAAACCATGTTGTCCACGCTGAAGACCAGCTAACTTGGCTATGTCTAAGGAAAGTCCTTAAGTTCCTCACGTCGGCGACAGGAATCGAACACAGAGCACTCCTTCCCAGGCATACGGTTGCGAAGCGCATAGCCATTAGGCTAACCGCGCGGACTGAAAAAATGCATAAAGCTCCTAATTGATTTTAACCTGGAAAAGCAAAACTCTTTTGGTAATTGCTGGATAGAGGAGTAGTTCCCTTACTAAAATAGCTTTGCTTTTCCAGGATGGAATCGTCAAAATAAAATATACTAATTTGCATCGACTACTGTCAGATTATTTAAATAATTATTTGTCTAGCAATAACTATTTTAGATAACTTTGATAATGAATTAAACTTTTTACACAAACTTCAATTTTGTTTCAAGAAAACATATTTCGAAAGAGAATAGGAAATTAGACTTATGATAAAGTTTATTTTCTATCTCTTTCTAGAAAAATGCAATTAATTCCTAAAAGAAGTAATAATCCGTGAAGCAAATTATCCGTTTAAAAAATAAATACCTGGAGTTTTAAAGAAGGCTATTCGTCATTAATAGCGTATGTGCGTCCCATCGGACTAGGCTGATATTTTTCGAACTGTAATCCGATGACCTCATGAACATCCGAGTTCGAGTGCTGTTCGAAATGTGATGACCCAGAATTTGTAGTGTTTCTAGTAAACAACAATACGGATCTGGGTCATTTTGGCACGGTCATTTCTCCACTCCACACAGTCGTACTTGCGATTAGACATGTCTGCGTAGAAGTTGGCAAAAAAAGAAAAGGTGGAGCAGAGATGTGTAATCAAATTGTCTATGAAATGAGGACTCTGAACTGGTAACATTAACCGAAGACTTTGCGGTACATTTCGGGAATGATGCACTGATCGAAAACTCGGGTGTATGAATGGAAAGTGACCAGTTCACCCCATTATTGTGGTGAACTGGTCACTTTTTTTTTTTTACAAATTTTACATATATAACTGAATTTTAGGAAAGAAATGCCAAAATCCTTTACCATATTTGGTGAAATTCTTTGATGGTTTTTGAGATAAGTAGAAGACTCGTTCATTTTTAATGCTTGTTTGCTTTTTTTAAGGAGTTGAGAAAAATTCAATGATCGGGGGGGGGATCTCTAATTTTGTTGTTTACAACTTACGAATGCACTCAACTGACAATAACCAGTAAAATACATAATAAAAAAATTATCGACCACAAAATTCACACTATTTCCGATAATACAACAATATCTGGTGTACTCTCCTCCTTGTATACCAATTAAAATTACTAATAGTGTTAAGCCAGCTATTCTGTGATTGGCTGAGGGGAGAGACTAGCTTCCCACTCTTCACAAAGTTAGTTAGGGCTAAATGGCTTCGCCTATGTTCTCCTTGGGGAATAAAAGCCGTTGGTGAATTTATTTATAATAAAAATTAACGATAGAATTTACGTTTTAGTCTAAAATATTCCTCCTTAGCGCCGTTAAAAGAATGAAGGAATAATGCTCCCTTCGACTTGAAAAGAACTATGTTCAAGTCTCGTCATGATGAGAGAGGAATCATTACGTGGACTTTTCAACTGAAGGTGAATTAGCCGATTTCAGACGAAGTTGACAAGTTTTTTCCCTCACACAAAACAAACTTCTCGAAGAATACACACACACGATTGAACAAAAATACTGTATAATGTGAAGTGTGTAAACGATGAATTGCGAAGTGAAGAGCAATGTAGTACAGAATAGTCTCCCGCAATGAGTGCTTGGACTTCATGGAAATGTCATATCATAATAAACACAAAATAATATGACTGGCTATTTGCCAACGTATCACAACCTACCCTTGTCAGCCAGTTTCACTCTCTCACTCCATCTTTCGAGACTAAAATCATTACTGCAGTTACTAATTTTCACTCCTTACTTACGACATTACAGAACACTTCATCAGATCGGTAATGCGACACTTGAATTATTAAAGTAATCTTTTAGAGAGATTTCGGTGAAAAGAGTCTCATAATAAATACTTCAAAATTACTAACAATCATATTTCCATTAATTTTCACACCGCCGTCAGTAGCTGGTAATATTCTTTACAGAACACGTGTAAAAATTTTAATTACTTAACTCGAAGAGATTTACGCTAATTATGGATAAAATATGTGAAAACAAAGCTATTAGCATCTCATAAACATCTAAGTATAGAGGTCGCTCATGATGTTTTATAACTCAAGTTATAAACATTGACTACAGATATTTAAGATGTGCACAAAGTCACCATTAGTAATTTCAAACGACTAAATAACTTTGCATATCATTTATTAAAATTGAATTTTCATTATTCATTTCAAATGTGCGGTTTATTAATATTTTATAAAAGAATATATTCAAAATGAAAGTCATGGGAATGAGGAAATAAAACTACGTAATATAAAAGTGGTTGGCAATTTTAAGCAAAATGATTGCGTCGAAAAATGACAAATTATCTGCAGCTTGATGTTCTTGCTCCAAACGAGAAAGGAAAAAGTCATTAGTCTTGAATCAAGGAAGCCACACTCTAATCTATTTCTTTCTATTTGATTAAAAGAAGCAGTTTGCTCTGTTGATAGATTTTAAAAATGCGGCGTGCAGTAAGTATACGATGCAACAAGAATTTTAGTCCAATTTTCATTTAATTGCATATCATTATTGGCCCTTGGTCCATTAATAAAGTGCAGTGGATACTTCCGTGCCTAAATCTTAGAGGGAACAAAATTTTTAGTGTCTCCAACCCACAACATTGAAAGATAACAGTAAGCCAACAGTACATCAGTATCAAAAGCGGGCCAAGAACTTTTTAACATTTTTAATATAATATTCCTCTTCTCCATAAACACAATCATAAACTTCCAAGCCCACGGCAGAATTCAAACCCACAGCCTGTTGGTAGAAGAGCTGGTACGTTTAACCCCGGCAAAAATCTTGTGATGTGTTAATGTGCTGTTAGTGGCACATTAACACATCAACTCTGAATGTAAACTGCGCTACAAAATATCATTTTCATATAACCAGTCTACTCTGTTACAGGAATTTTACTGATACTACAATTGCATAATGTTAACGCCATACTGAAGCATGCCCTTAATATCGTTATAAGCCTATTGATCTTGAGAGTATCAAAAATCATAGCAGTGACTTTTAAGCCAAGCTGTAACGAGTGCACTAGGCTTTATTATAAGGAACCATTAGAGACAAGATTAGACGTGCCGTAACTTCGATTAAAAGTTAAATGTTACCGATCCAGCACTTTTATTTGAATAGCGTATTGAAGAGAACACAGCTTGTCACATCTCAAGCGTTAAATCCAATTAATGAGAGAAATAGAGCATGTTTTTCTTCTTTTTCTTCTCTGATGATACCTCTACAGGTCACAGCATTCAACCACTTTCGGCTAGTTATTTCAGAAATGTGTTTCATGGTATCATCTAAAAAACAATAAGTGATATTACAATTAAAAAATCTCGTATGTATAAAAAACAGTTGAATACTGAAAAGCAAGAGACTGGCTACCATTTAGAAACAGTACAATATAAATAAGAGCCTCCGTAGCGCTCAGTCGGTATAGACGAAGCTCTTTGATTGGAAAGACCTGGGTTCGATTCCCATCAGTGACGTGAGAAACCTCTTTCAACGAAAGGTGAGTTAGCCGGTCTCGTACGGGCGTATGAGAGGGCTTTTTCACCCGGAAACTCGGATTTTTTCGTCCCCAAGAACAGACAAACGGGCCCCGTAAACACACGCATCTACAAATAAAGGTCATGGATGCTTAAGTGCCTGTTATCACCACTGATAGGATGATAGGACAATATAAATTTAAAAAAATATTACCACTTAAAAATTATGTCATCAAAGTAGCTATTTCTAGCCGCAACAGCCAACCTCCGCTTTCTCAAGTGCATGCATGACTTACCTTTTATAAGACGGTTACCGCAAGTAAAGGCCAACCTAAAAATTCCGACCATATAACACAGTTTTATAGAATGAAAAAAAAAATTGTTCTGAAGAAGTCTTATTCTACACACCTTAGATATGAAACCAGTAGTTGGCTTGGGTGAGCGACTGGTTAGCGTATCCGTTCTCTAGTCAATGGGCTGCGAGTTTGAATCCCGCCATGAGCATGAATGTTTGTGATTTCGATTCATGTCGAAGTGTCTGGAAATGAAAACTACGTAGACACCGGAATGCGAAAAAAAAATAACATACTATCTTAAATTAATTATTTACATTCGACGTTTCACTAGCTTAAGCAAGCATTGTCAGAGACACTTTAACACTACACCGCTCAGTGAAGACACAAATAACCTAGATAAGAAGGGTAGTCACGTGCATATACGGCGACAGTGGCACTCTTTGTGGTGATTACTGTTGTTGATGCTGATGGGTAGATATGACAGTGCACAAAAATCTATTTAAAATGATGCAGTCCGTTCAGTTAGAGTGAGCAGGATTCTGTTACAGCTTCCAGGATATCTATATGCCACTTCACACCACCATCCTGCCCAGAGCAGAGCGAATTTCTTCCTCAGGATCAGCACTGCACCTGGAACAACAGACTCAACTCACATTCTTTCCAACTAAATGAATACAATAACAGGAACAGTCTCTCCAATTTAAACCAGGATTTGTAAATTAGACTTGTTTTCTACCATTTTATGAAGTGTTTTTCTCTAATGCTCAGATAGTCCGCTTTTTGGCTCTCCATGAGGGATGCTCTTTTTTCGGACCAAAGTAGTTCGTCCTGTCTGTTCGTATTGAATTGTAAACTGGCAGGGAATGCTGTATACACACCAGGGAAGGAGAGAGGGTTAGGCGATCTTTGATTTGTCTTAGGCAGGTAGAAATTTTGTTTAGAGGTTTGTATACAGTTCTCATTGTATGTCGTTTCAGGAGGGAACCCAGTTTACCTGTTGTGCGTTTAATGCAGGGTAAAGATATAGTGTATGTGTAATCTGGTTTGGAAGGAGGGGGAGAGATTTGTTGTTCTTTTTAAGGAGTTTGGCCAGGGTGTTTTTTTTTTTGTTGTTTGTTTGTTTGTTGTTGTTGTTGTTGTTGTTATTGTATCCATTTAGTTGGAAAGAAATTCGCTCTGCTCTGAGGCTAAGACTTCACACCACCATCCTGCCCAGAAACTTGGAAAATTCCAAGTTTCTGGGCAGGATGGTGGTGTGAAGTGGCATATAGATATCTGCCTGTGAATGTGTGTGTGGGTGGGGGGGCTTAGAGTAAACTGAACACATGAGAGACCCATCTGCTGCCTTGTAACTAAAGTATCCAAGAAGGAAAGAGCTTCTTCGTTTTCTTCTTCCACAGCGAAACTAATACTGGGATGGATATTATTCAGGAAATGTAAAAAGTTTGATTGAGCGTGTGGGACAAATGACAAATGCAAACATATTTGGGACTTGATGGGTTGCCGAAGATTCGAATGAGTTCATTCGTTACTAATTTTTGATTTTTATGGCAAAAATACATCAGGAGTCATAGTATTTCAAGACACAGGTTAAAGCAGTACATATGGTAAACGGTTAGTAGGACAGTCACAAACATTCATGCCCCTGGGGGGGGGGGATTCGAACCCGCAGCCATTTGACTGGAGAGCGGATACGCTAACCACTCGGCCAACGATTCCAATGATTTCGTGTGCAAGTTCGCAATGGGAGGGGGGGGTGATAGTAGGGAGCCATATAAAAACATGGAAATAAAAGAAAAACATGGAAAAACATAGAAAGATTCATCTCCCATCTTTAGATGGGAGATGAATTTCATAGCGCGGTGTTAGAACCCTCTCTTTTTACTGGAGATTCAAAGTGGTCGAAAAGTCCCATTTAGTTACTAGAGCAGGCTTCCGGACAGTGCAAACACAAATAAAATTACAAAAAATATGAAATATTAATCAAAATAGAAAAAATAAAACCTAGCGTACTCACAGTGACAATAAACTATAGGTTTTCAACCTTTCGTGGGTGAGAATAAATAAAAATCAATAAATTACTCCAGCTACAATGGATCTGATCATCCGAAGGGCGTCAAATAAGGTCCACAAAATTAAATATCCAGTTTAGGGAAAGAGAAAATTGTCATGTTGCGATCCTTTGGAATCAATATGCATTAAGAATATCGTTACTGGAGAATGCAGTAAATCGTTAACTTCTTTCGGCAGTTAATCTAAGAGTGTATTAACACGATAGATTTCCTTGTTTTCATATCATCCAACAATCGCCGAGTCCTGCTAAGCATAAATTCTTCAAATTATTTGCTTATCATTAATGATCACAACTAAGACTTTACGAGATTAATTATTAATAATTAAACCAAGTTTACCTAGTAATAATTACTGTCGTAAAGTTCTACTTGTAAATCGATTTCCCAAAAACACACATGGACAGCACGATTACAAACAGGACTGTCCAGGTTTCTTAATTCAACTTTTGATGCTAATTAAAAACGAGGAAGTAATCATTGCTTAAACCGGAATAAAAGCCTGTTTCATTTCAGTCAGACCCAGAACACGGTATTCCTTACATTCATTCTGTAAAAGATAAGATAAGCCAGAGAGAGAGAGAAGGGGGAGGGTTCTCCTAATTAGTCTGATGTAAACTCTTTCTTGTAATGTATTTGAATCCTTTCATAATAAATCTTCGTAAGATGACCAAAATTCGACGAAAGGAAAAAAAAAATTACGACAGTTAACTACACGTCAAAGATGACTTGAGTGTGGAAACTAAACTAATCTAATTAAAAACATCTCGTAAAAGTCCACGTGCCCATCCTGATTAAAAAAATATATATAATTTTGTTCTCTAATTATTTATAATGGAAACTTGTACGAAGCATTTGAGTGCTTCATTAAGAGAAAATTATGTGCTGCTACCACAGACAATTATGTTTGAAACGTGAGTTATAATTAATTATATTTCTTATTTACGAAAAGCTAAAAGAAAAAGCCAAGCATATGCTTTTTGGATATAGTTATTTTTTATTTGAATTCCATCAACGACAGACTGGAACGTATACATTACATTAACACCGTATAATAATTATTATAATATATTAATTATTAAAATTATAATCCGTAAACGTTCTGAAAACCAAATACAAAATCCTCAAACCACTTCAGGTCACTAATAAGCAAGATGCTGGTCACACATCGGACAATGAAATTCATCTGCGATTAGTTGCAGGGAAAAGGAAATTAGTGATATTATAACAGATTTGCACTTGATTCTAAGAACATCTTAAAGGACAATAATGAAGGGGATACAAATCATTTGATGTTTATCTGCCAGTAAGCGAAACTCTAATAACTAATATATATTTACTGGGTAGTGACCTCTACTCATAATGTAATTACAGTATTACATCCCCTAGGGGCTGTGTTTTTACATTATGAGAAAATATCAAGGATAGTGAGGGATCTTGCTCCACCTTTGCTTCGAGTTGCCTTGGTGTTGTACTACCAAGTGGTTACTTACACTTGGATTTGCCGATAGTTTAGTTTCGCTTACTGGTAGATAAACATCAAAGGATTTGTATCCCCTTTTATTATTAAGATTGCCAGAAAATATAGCCTTTTGGCTTTCATTCTATCTTAAAGGATAATTTACAGGACAGTTACTAACTATTCTTTCAACTCCTATTAATAGGTTGTGCTACATCTTTCGGTCATTTCACAAATATATCTTGGCTGTCAAATTATAGATATCGTAAATTGCCCTACACAGATCAGATACCGATTCTGTGTAACTACACACGGCAGTATTCCTCGAGGCCAGCACACACACACACACACACACACACACACACACACACACACACACACACACACACACACACACACACACACACACACACACAGATGAACTATCCCCGCATAAACCCACAGAACCGGTCTCAAAAATGGTAGACATAATTTAATAGTTTTCTTTCTTATTTCGACATAGCTATTCCCATCATTCGATAACACTAAAGACAAACTTCGAAGTAGTGTTCGCTAACAAATATCTTTGTGACATAAAAAAAAAAATTCTGATTAACGGTAAATATCATTAATTACTACAGAAAAAGTTCTAACAGTTATGAATTATACTGAATTTTGCAATGTGACTTTGTGTTGCCTAAATAACACTCGCTGTGCGCAGTAATGCAATATTATCATGTGGGTTGTAGCACGTTTGCTAATGAACAGCATCAATTTGTTATATATCCTGCATGTGGCATATTAGCCAGAGGCATCATCCCACCAGGAAAAAATAAATGATTCGAATGAAATTTAACCAAATGTGTGTTGCTAATTAGAGGCGTGAGTTTGCGGAATGAGCTGTTCTCACCGCTAACAAGTATACTCCAATTACATTTGGGCAGAAGTAGAAATATAATTGTTGAGGTCACGTGGTCTGCGTGCTTGGCATACCAAGGTATCCTTATAACGACACTCGACGCATGTCAGAAATTCGACTTATTTTTTGATCACGTGATACAATCATCATGATGGCTGTGAGCATAGCTACGTAGCTTTGACTTTTTTTTCCCTTATTATTATTATTATTATTTCAGCAATAATGCATGGAACGACTTGCGATAATGACTCTTCAGTTACAATCCTCTAAATAATAGGTTTAGAAAATTGTTCCTAATTTTCTCAGACCACCCAAGTACAACGCTTTTGCACAGCTGATGGCATCAAAACAACTTTGAGAGGCGAATAAGAATTAGCGTGTTTCGACCGATTCTTCCCTTCTCGCAATGTCTGTAACCAAACGAAAATAAAATAACATTAAGAGAATACATCATGGTTAGCGAAAATGATATTAAGCTTGTAATTTTAATCATATTTTCCCATTTAACGTCGTGAAATAAGAAATAGAGGGCATTTCTCATTTCGAAATAAATATAAATAAAAATAGGTTATTAATTTCCAGGCTCATATACATCACCTGAAAATATTTAAACCCACCCACAGCCTGGTGGTTGGAGAGCAGAGATATTCGTTCATCCAACCAGAGGCAGAGTATTTGTTTTGCATCTCGCAAACCACACACGCGAGAATCCTTATGAACCTTATAATCAACATGGAAATATGTATCTCAACCAATTACATTTTTGCAGAAGTAGAAATATCATTGTTGAGATCACGTGGTCTGCGTGCTTGCCTTATAACGACACCCAACGCATGTCAGAAACTCGACTCTATAAGTTCTGCTATGAGACAACTATGAACTGTTTACATCCTAGCGTGTCAACTTTGCATATCCTATGGAAGGCAGCATGTCGGTATGATCTCTCTCTCTCTCTCTCTCTCTCTCTCTCTCTTAAGATAAAAGCCAACCCATTTATTACTTCTTGCAAAAGACAAGCCTCCGCTATAGTTTTCCTTTAAACCTTTCATCAAAAAAAAAAAAAAATCGAAAAATATGGCGTACATTTATGTACAAAGAACATTATTAACTTTCAACTAAAAAAGTTAAATTCCCCCACCTCCCTTCTCTACCTGATCCACAAATATTAAGTGTCACAAAACATAACGCTAGGCATTATTTCTATAGTGGGCTATGTCGCTCATCTGTGAATTTCCACGCTGGTTTTACCTGACGGAGAAAAAAAAGTTTTCGAAAGAAGAAATCCTGTTATCTCTGTATGTATGGGGTGATTTAATATTGAATTCTCTGTATGTATGGGGTGATTTAATATTGAATTCTCTTTCTGATGGAGTCCTTTTAAAGAAAGATCCTTCAGGTCGTAACGAGATTCGAATCCAGGTTTTTAAACCAAAAGAGAACATGTTGATTTTGTCCTTCGAATCGTGCGGCAAAGGAGAGGGAGGAAGACAGAGTGTTTGAGAAATAGCTGCTAAAGAAATAACCAAAGAAATATTCCGAGTTAGTTTCGGCAGAAAAGTAGAGCGGTTATTGGTAACCTTTTTTTCTTGAGAGTGTTGAATGCATTTATAGCAAAAAAATGAGAAAAAGACCAGAATTTTTAATAGCAAAATTAAAATATTCATAATGTATATTATTAACAAAGAAACACGTATACAATGCTGGCCTTATCTATAAAGAAAATTATCATGAGTATAAGAATGATAATACTGCATTCACGCATATTCTCAAGGCCATCTCAATTAATGTAAATTCACAAGTACGATCGTGTCTTCCCAATCTTCAGTGTTGATTCTGTCTCACACGCCTGAGAGCTAAGTACATTAACTCCGCTACACCATTAGAGCACAAATGCCATCATTCTGATCACATCTTCACTAATGATGTAGTCGGTAATAGGAGTTAATGTCAATCTTAGAGGACTTCGTCGTCGAAGTCCTCTAAGAAGAGGAGTACAGTCGTCGGTAAACCTTGGAAGATTTACCGACGACTGTACAGCGAAAAGTTATTCACAGTAAACACCGTTTCATAATGAAATATGATACTATTTAAATTAAGGGGATATTAACTCCCACATTGTTTTGAAACCGAATAAGAAACTCAAAGATCGGAATCAAAGAGTTTCATGCCGAATATAGTAACTATAAACGTATCGGCGACTACTAGCGTAAGCTAAAGCACGTAGTTCAAGTACGTAGTACAAACTAGGGCAACTCGTTACAAAGGTGGAGAAAGTTCTGATCGCTATTCTTAGTATTTCCCATAATGTAAAACCCATCTCCTAGGAGATGTATGATGTTATACATTATGGTGGGAGGTCACTACCCAGACCGGTTTCGATCTTTATTGAGATCTCATCAGTGAGTAGCTAGACCAAAGTATAATACTAAGGGTATAGCGAAAAGAACTTATATACTCTGCTATACGAGTTGTCAAAAAGGTGCAGCCATCAATTATTTAAAGCAAAGAGCCAATAGGCTTCATTTCGGCGATGTAAAACAGGTTTTAAAATCAATGTGGGATTTAATATCCCCCTTAATTTAAATTATGTTTTACATCGCCGAAATGAAGCCTATTGGCTCTTTGCTTTAAATAAATATGATACTATTTCTGTGGTAAGAAAAAGCCTATACTGCAATATACATGTAATTATGTGAAATACACTATATTGACAAAAGTATTTCTAGACCTAGTTGTAAAAAAAATGCGTTTTTGTTACATTTCTAGTACCGTGTGGACTACCTTTGGTTTAAATGACGGCAACGCAGCCGGGACATGCTTTCAAACAATTTCGGATACGTAGCAACAGGAATATGCTTCCATTCCTCACAAAGCTACTCCCATTGTTGAAGCTTATTGTCCCAAAGATGTTTGATATGGTTAAGGTCTGGACTCTGAGCCGGCCAATCCAATACTTCAATGTTGTTTTGTAGAAACTAGTCTCTGACACGAAGTGCAGCATGGCATGGAGCGCTGTCATGCTGAAACATACACGGGTCGCTGCCGAAGTACTTCCACAGCGTTGGAAGAAATGACGTTTGATGGCTACCAGGATGTCCGGGTAGCCATCAAAGGTCAAAGTTTTGAGCACGTCCACCAACGGACCAATCACCATCCAACTGAAACACCCTCATACCATTAGCGAGTCTCCACCAAACTTGACAGTTGGAATGATGCAGTCCTGACGGAACCGTTCCAGGTAATCTCCAGATCCAAACACAACCATCAGAGAGAAACATTTGGAAGCGTGATTCGTAGCTCGACAGAAACCTTTTCCAAACATCTACCGTCCAGGAAAGTGTGAATGACACCAGTCCAAACGTCATTTGGCGTTGAGGGAGGGGGGTGATGTGCGACTTGTTTGCAGCAGCTCTGCTGTGGTGACCTAAAGCATGCAACTCTCTGCGAACAGTTCTAGTGCCGACAGATGTCTCCACAGCATTTCTCCAGTTGACTGCGAGGTCCGCCGCTGATAACGTGTAGGATACTCGAACATTCAGAAACAGAGCGCGTCCATCTCGGTCAGTGGCCTCCCAGTGCGTTTTCCTGCTGTGGTAGCACCATCAGCTTTCCATCAACGAATGACATAAGCAACGGTGGATTTTGGAATATTGAGACGGGTAGCAATGTTACACACAGAAATACCATTGATGTGTGTGTCACCCAACTGCTATCCCACATTGAAAGTCTGTCAGTTCAGCTGAATGTGGCATCTTGACATCGTGTGCAGTGCAAAACATGCAGCACATCCCACCTTTTATTATGACTTACGCAGACACTCCCTGAATATTTGCATGTGGTACAATACGAAATTCGCATGCCACGTAAGGTGTCCAAATACTTTTATCAACATAGTTTATATCAACAGAGTTACTATACATCTGTATACTACAATGATGTTATCAACAGGGCGCCATTTCATAGCTTTATGAGTATGTCATATTGGTAAAAGATTGCATCCCACCCTACAAGTGTAGACAATATTACTGGCCGGTAGAAATGTGAGGGCATCATCTCATCCAAAAAACATCTCATGTCCTACCACTGACCTACTACATCTTCCTGCCGAGATTTCCATATCACCCTTCCGACGGCCCTTTGGACAGTGGTGTTAGCTTCCTAGGTCATCCAGGCCAAAGAGTGTTGACAAAGATGGTGTACAATTCTCAAGAATTTGATGTGAAAGGTCATTACTATGTAACGAGCTGCACACTCAGTTCTTCGTAGGGAAGCCACATGAACGTCGTCAAAGATGGAAATCAGCAGTGTGGGCTACACTGGTTTCAAGAACGTTATTTGGGCAGTGGATTGTTAGAAGTCCGTGATGTGCAGGATGAGTTCACGTCACTTCTTTTTCTGATCGGATGAAGTGTAGGGATATCCGGAGGGGGGGGGGCACCTTGTACTCGAGTGCATCATTACGAAATTTATCGGGTTATCTTGTTTATTTTAATAAAACCTATTTCTGGTTAGAAACATGTGGTTTTACTTTTCTAGATTTCATGAAAAATAAATTGAATTTTTTTAAATTTATTAACGTATTTAACAAAAACAGTAGTTATTTTTAAACTACGCTATTAACTGAGTTGAGCATTTTATGTATTGTGTTTGCAAAAAAACAACTGGAAGAAAAACTAAGATGACCAGTTTATACAGAACAAAAGAAACAATTAAATATGTCCTCGATTATAAAAAATAGCTGCCCTTTCAAAAATTTATCGCAATCTAAAACCAGTAGCTTAACAATGAAAACACGAACTCAGGTGCTTGCTTAATCAACGCATGCTCTATACGAATAAAAAAAAGGGGGGGAGAGAAAGAAGAAGAAAAACATAAATAATAGCGCTGTATAGAACTGATTTTTCACTTGTGTTTCTATGTATGTCAACGAAGTTTCAGCTCGAATGCCTTCAAGATTTCCCTCGGGGCCAATGACTCCGGACCTCTACGACAATTCATCTTCCATCTAGCTTTTCATTCCCAATCATCGAAGGCAAAAAAATAGTTCCCTGCGTATCGATAATTAGTTCGAAACGGCACAAAGTGCCCTTATCCACAGCCGGGTTTTTTTTATATATATATATATATATATTTTTTTTTTTTTTTTTTTATCAAGCGAACTCTTGATTGACGGTTATGTCACGTAACATTTCATGTTTTTATTTCGTCAAGAAAGATTTTTTAAAAAAAAATCTTTCTTCGGTGAACAGACGACACTTGTACTCATAAAAAGGTCTGTGGTGGTGTTTGTAATAGAACACACATACAAGACTGCACGGTTGCAATGAAATGTTTTGCTACCATTTCTTGGAAGACACTATTGTGACAAAGATGGGCGGTAGTATTTTCACTTTTCATTGTGGTGTTCTGAAAGGTTTCGCTGACGTGACGGCCGTTTCGGGTTTTATAGTATCCATCGTTAGATGGTAGACGGAGAGTTACAATAACTTACAGTAGCTGCTCGTGTCAGTAGTTTGTACGTTTGCCATCAAGCAGAGAGAAAAATAATTATTTTGAAGAAGACTGCTGTCTTTCCAGGCTGTTTCTTTAAATTAATTACGTTTCAAAGAAAACTGCACTGGGAAACACAAACGGAAAAGGCTTCAGCCTTTTAACTCTTTTCCGTTTGTATTTCCCACGCAATTTTCGTCTATTTTCTCGGTCAGTATTTCACTTAAATTTTGGTTCAATTGATAGACGTTTAAAAATGCTTTTCTAGGATTTCAAAATAAATTTATGAGAAAATAAATAAAATTGATTATTTAGAAAAAATAAAGGCGAAACTGCAAAATTGAGATATCAAAATATGTAGATAAATAAATAAATAATAAAATAAAATATAATTCTTATGGTTAATGACGATATCAATTTATAAGAAAATAACTAGAAGATATTATCCTACTTCTCAACGTTGTACTACTTATTTCCGCACCGTATCAATATCTTCTTAAGTGTAAGAGGATTTTCTCTATTGTTCCACCAACATGTTACACGAGAAGATGATTGAAGTGACCAAACACTCCCGCCATTTGATGGCACTTCACCTCATTGCACAGATGATTATGAGTTGAAGATATAGTGTGGTGTAGAATGTGCTGAAATACAGTCGTGTCCTCAGAAAAATTCTAACAACCCTCTTACAACTTTTCGTGATTGGGAATCACATAAAAAAACGCGCCCCTACACTCTTACTCATTCCCAACTGCCTGAATTGTAAAGATATGAGACCGTCTCCACTCCTAGTAACACGAATCGTGCTTTATCCAACTTTGCACTATCAGTAAAGGTTTTGTGTATGTACTCTTCAATACTGCTGAAATTTATGAGTAAACTACAAAGCAATGGATTTATGAACAAACGAAATAAATGCGTAAATCAAGTATTTACGAGGGTAGCCTGAAAAGTTCTCGCCTAACAATGAAAAAACGAATTTATAATTTCAAAATTATATTTATTTTTTAACATAGTCTCCCTTAAGACGAATACATTTATTCCAGCGATGCTCCAGCGCTATTATCACGTCCCTGTAGGGGGTTTTCAGTAAGATCTGCAAAATACCCCTCTACAGCTGCAATCACTTCTTGATTCGAAGAAAAACGCTGACCAGCGAGGAAGAGTTTTAGTTTTGAGAAGAGACAGAAGTCAGAGGGAGGTAAATCTGGGGAATAGGGTGGATTTTCCAACAATTCACAGTGCAGATCCCTTAATTTTCCCATTGCCAAAACACCTTTGTGGGTGGGTGCATTGTTCTGATGAAATATGATTTTTTTTCTTCTGCAAACCGGGTCTTTTCTCACGAATTTTTCGTCTAGTCTGGTTAAAAGATCGGAATAATGTTCCCCGGTTATTGTGTTACCCTTTTCAAGATAATTAATAAACAAAATGCCTTTAACATCCCAAAACACCGATGTCATGACTTTCCTGCTGTTTGGATTCTGGTGTGTACTGGTGAATCCAAGTCTCGTCCATAGTAATAAATAGGTTTTATTCTTGTTAAAACGCTCCAAGCACTTGTTCAGAGATTTTCATGCGAGTGCGTTCTTGATCTGCTGTGAGCAAGCGCGGCACCCATCTTGCGCAGAGCTTTTTCATTTGCAATTCTTCATGCAAAATGTATCCTACACGTTCTTTTGAAATCCCTATAGTCTCATCAATTTCACGCACTTTGACTCGCCTGTCATCGAATATCATATCGTGCACTGATCAATGATTTCTGGTGTTGTTACACTTTTTGACGTCCTTCACGTGGACCATTTTCAATGCTGGTACGGCCACGTTTAAACTCGGCAGCCCATTTTTTAATTGTCGAAAACGAAAGAGAAGAGTGTCCATAAACTTTTATTAACTTTAAATGAATTTCTTTTGGCGTTAAACCTTCTTTTCCAAAGAATTTTATAAACGCACGATACTCAAATTTATCCATTTGAAGGGATACAGACAACACTTTTGCTTCAGACAGCTGCATAAAACAAACTACTCGATAGAATGACTTGCAATTTCACATGGATGCTTATGACAGATGTACCAACTAGAAAAAAAAATCTTGTCGATAATGTTGCCATCTATGGTCGAGGCCGAGAACTTTTCAGGCCACCCTCGTACTTACTTATAGAAGAATAAATTTCAAACGATTGTTCATGCTATCGAATGTCTCAGAAACTGTCATCATCACTCGACAACGAGTGTCAGATATCCGGAGTTCCTATCATGGAGATTCAGGTTTCGTTTTGGATGTTTCTAACCATATTTGATTTTTCAATTTCCACTAGCAGAAAGGGCATGTTTTCACGCTCTTTCGTCATTTATACACCCATTAATGTTCTTTCTTCCCTCAACTCCCCTCACGGACTGGTTGTTATGGTGATGGCAAAATGTCCCAAAACACGTCAGTGATAATATCACAAATTACGACAAAGATTGATCAGGGACAAAGGAAAGCCCACACGCTATTAGGATGTGCGCAGTTTAGATTTCTGTTCCCATAATTGTTTCGACGCACCATAAATTCCTATTTAGTATAACTAATTTCATAAGCAATTCTCAATCTATCTAAACAACTGGCAGAGTGTTTTCAATATTCAATTAACGCATTGATTTCTTACGAATCCACAAAACATGCTATCATTTTTACCTGTGATGGATCACAACACGTCTGCTGGAAGAGATGAGACTGTCTGCAAAAAAATAAATAAATAAATAATTAAAAATAAAATTGAATAAGAAAAGAAACGAAAAATATTAGCGTATTATATGTAGAATATGAGGATTCAAGAGTTTAAATATCACAATAAAATATTTCAATAAATTTTATGTATTCAGAGTTTTTCATTGCAAAGGATAAAAATATATATTTTTTTTTTGCTTTTTCTTCTATCTGCATTCATCGTATCGAAAATGAAAACATCTGTTGCTTTTCATGCTTCACGTGCTTTTTCACATGTCTAATATCTGATAGATTTTAGTTCACTTTTAACAATGCTGTTTAATTTAGCCTATTTCTAAAAAATAAAAACCGGAATGGGGGGAACAACATTTTTTCAAGCGCTTGTTTTCCATTTGGCTGTCTTTTAATGTCTGTTAGTTGTAATATGCATTCTTGATTTACTGTTAGATTTTTAGTTGTTCTTTTTTATCTTCGGTGTTAAAAAGGCTTATGCAAAAATGCTTTTTTCTGTCCATTCTACCTCTAGCTCACTACTGCATATTAAGATATCCTACTTGAACTGTGGCAAAAACCGCCACAACTAAAAGCTTTAGGGGATTTGCGAGACACTTAATATAAGAATTGCTCTCAACTTTAAAATTGTGCCTATTTTGAATAAATGATCTTATGAATTATTCAAGGAAGTGTAATAAGAACATAGCAGGCAGATAAAAAAATTGAAAATACTGAGAATTCTGATGGCGATATTGCAGTTGATGCGCTATATGAAGAATTATACACTACACAAACAGTGTCATTTGTAATTATGTTTTCCATTAGTCAAATGACAGTGTGTGTGTACATCACTACACAGGCCGAATAACAGAAAACAACGTCTCAATAAAAAATGAAATCAAAAATAAGGCAACATTTATTAAGTAAAGCACAATCTCATCTGCCAGTAATCTTATAAATAAATTAAGTCTCACAGTTCTTGTGAAATCCGCTCGTCAACCATTTTTTAAAGATTTGTCCCCAAGCTTTGCCCCTCCTGGAAAATTTTCTGCAGATCCCCATGATTCAGGCAATAAGCAAACTTTTAGTCCTTGTATTTTCATTCAATTCATTACATACTCGTATATACTGTATATACCGGGTGATTAAAAAATAACGTCACGTGTTTAGAGCCCTCTAGCGAGTAATGTATTGGACGAAACACACCAATATTCGGTAGACGTACACAGTGGAACATGGGATTCGATTTAACGAAAAAAAAAATAGTGTCAAAAGTCGCCAACAGGGAAAATTTTGGCGCTGCCAAATTAATTTTAGTAAGTGTGACTAATGAATGCCTAAATGGCAAATGAGAGACAGCACACATCAATTTCATGACGTTTATTGTTAATTACAAATGAGGTTTAATATGACAACCATTCTGATGCTCTAGGAACTGCATATATTTTCCACAGTGGCTCGCAACATATCGGAATTGATTTGTCTCACGTGTAACGTTATTCGATCTTTCAAAGTTGGAATATCGGGTACATGTCCTTGCTTTTAAGAAATTCCCATAGCCAAAAGTCACAAGGATTGAGATCAGGCGATTTCGGTGGCCATGGCGTGGGAAATGCACGACTAATGATTCTTCTGTCAGAGAAATGTTGTCGCAAAACACGCTGTACCTGAAGTCCGATGTGGGGGTGGTGCACCATCCTGCATGAAGATGGTCGAATCGAGACATCCTCTTTGCTGCAGTTGTGGAACCACAAAGTTCTGTAGTATATTGGAATACCTGTTAGCATTGACGGAAGAGGTCACTGGTCCATTTTGGCGATTTTCCTCGTAAAAGTATGGACCGATGATAAAAGATGCCGTAAATCCGCACCACACTGTGACTTTGGACGAGTGGATAGGCATCTGCAGACACACGTGCGGATTAGTTGCAGCCCAAATGCGACAGTTGCGTGTGTTAATATCGCCGTTCAAATAAAAGTGCGCTTCGTCACTCCATAAAATCTGCCACGGCCATGCATCATCCACTTCCATGCGCGCTAAGAATCTCAAAGATAAGTCGATTCGTGTGGTCGCATCACCAGGGCGCAATTCTTGAACATGACTGATTTTATAGGGGTAAAACTTCAACATCTGATGTAGGATTTTCCACACCGTTGTGTATGCGATATCCGTTTGCTGGGATATTGCTCGTGCACTGCTGGTACCGTGCACATTCGTCATCTCCTGTTCCACAATAGCAGTTGCAACTTGTTCAACTTGTTGGTGATTGATTGGTTTGCGTCCCCTGCCTACCTGCACTGCTAGAGTTCCAGTAGTTTCAAATCGCCGAATCAGTTTTCATACGTTTATTACGCTAATCGGTCCTTTTCGTAAATTTTTCATACGCCGAAAATCACGAAGGCAAGCACTGGCATTATTGTTCCACTGATATTAGAGTTTGACTAACAAAGCACGCTCACGTAAGGTAAGAGGCATCGAAAAGCAGTTCGTCTACGAATGATAAGAAATCTCACAGGCTTTCCTTTTATTGCATGATCGCTCACAAGAAACACGATAATGCAAATACATTTTACTCGGTAAATAGCGCCAAAATTTCCCCTGTTAGCGACTTTTAATACTATTATTTTTGTTAAATCGAATCCCCATGTTCCACTGTGTAGGTCTACCGAATATTGGTGTGTTTCGTCCAATACATTACTCGCTAGAGGGCTCTGAACATTTGACGTTATTTTATAATCACCCGGTATATATAGATAAGCCCTGTGAAAATGACGCTTGTATCCATAGCGCTAGGCCACCCTAAGGAAGACCGTTATAAGTTCGATTCAGGTTGCCGACTAGAAGAACTTTTTCTAAGCCTTTCTTCGACCGCCTTCCAAATAGACATGGGCAAGCGACCCCAGAAACTCAGGTTTCAATCTCGCAACTCAAGAAAATTAATCACAGAACTCGCACTATTTCATACAATAATATATAATGTTAAGAGTATGTATTATTTCTAGAAAAATTTTCATGTTACTCCTCTAAATAAATATTAATTTTATGCCTATTTTTGTTTAGGAGTATCCCTTTTTATAATTTCACTTTTTTTGACTTTTTATAATGGACTTTTCCCAAGAGCTCCGAAGACGACGTACTATCGAAACGGCTCACACCCCGTTACTCTCACCCCTAATCTTGCTCCATCATATTCTATCCCCTTTTCCACAAAAAAAATATTATTTTTCACCTTCTTCCCAAAGAATTCTCAGCTAACCCTTAAAACCTGAGTTTTAAAATTTGCATACCTCTTGCCTCACCCGCAATTCTCCCCGATCTCTCCATCTCCACATCTCCAACCCCCCTTCCTTTCAGTCATACTTCAGGTAATAGAAATGTATATCGCCACACTCTGGATGCCACTGAATAAGAAGACAACCAGGAACATCCTACAAAGGTATGTCCAAAATTATTCTTAGGGCATCAGTAATGCCCTAAGAATTAAGTAAAAAGGAGCCAATGACATTATAAAAAAGGGTATTCGTAAACAAAAATAAGCAAAAATAGCCATAAAAATTAATATAATGTTAAGGTTAAACAGACAGTATGGCGGCAGTTTTCTGATTTACTCTCTTCCTGGGATGCCATATAAAATCACTGAGAGTCTTGTGCCCGCTATCAGTGATTAGTTTAGTTACCCTACAATTTCCTAAAACTTGCTTAGGGCTAAACTGGCTTCGCCTACACTCTTTGTGGAATAAAAGGTGTCAGCGTATTTATTTATAAAGATCAAAATATAAAACACTACTCGAAAACTTTATTAAGAATGAAGGTCAAATAAAATTTTATAGTGCATATGGAATATTTTAAATGTAGTATTTTAAGTTTTATTTTTTTAATAAATTTATAAGGAGATGCAATATGACTCATATACGCCTGTCACCGATTTTCATACCTTGAAAAGTACAACTTTAAATGTCAGTAAAAGATAATATCGTTATGAATGCAGTATATCAAAAACTAAAAAGAAACTTTATTATGAAGGCCAATTTATTATGTCTTAGGAACATAAATCCATATGGACACAGCAGGAAAAAAAAAAAAAAAAAAACGAGAAATTTTAAGATGACCTCTAAGATGTGTTGAAGAACGTGGTAACACTGCTACACATCACTGTCAACCATCTTAGAATGTACGTGTGGAATGAAGATGGCCAAAGTGGTGTGTTTTAAAATTATGGCTTAAACAATTAAGGCTATAAGACTAGATTACTGCGTCTACATTGCGAGTGTTCTCTGGCCGATAACAACTTGATATTATTACAAAGACACAAAATAATCGGACATGGAGAGGTAGAAATTAACTCGTTTCTGTCCTAATTGTGCCGTGCACGTCTCTCGAGATTTTTGCCATTAATTCAAAAGCCAAATAGCATGCGGAAAGTATTTCGACACTGTCTGAACGAAAACGCTTCTGATAAGCGAAACGTCTCCTCTGAAAACCAGTTCCTACAAGAAAATGCATTAAAAATCGTTTTACAGTTTGAACACCATCAGAGTGTAAAATATTTCTGTGTAGGCGGATGGAAAATTGGGTTTCGTATAAAGTGAAATCAACCGAAATGAAATCTCTACGAGCGTAATCCAACCGTGAAGTGCTGCAGTCGAAAACTGAGTTATCAGACAGAAGACTTAAAACAATTTTAAAGGAAGGAATTTTTTTTTTTTTACTTCCGTGTTTCCTTTCGTTTTCTGAGATTAATTTGCCACAATCTATTACTAATCAAGAGAAAACAATGGTTTGGCCCGCCATTTTCAGAACTAATACATAAATAAAATACTTGATGTTGCTTTAATGCATGGACAAATATCTCAATTAATTATCCTTTCCATAGCGCAGAATTCTTTTCTTTTTTCTTTTAATTTCACCCACGAAAGGTTATAAACCTGCAGTATATTAGAACCGTGGGTGGTAGACAGTTGTTTTGAAATTTATTTATGTATTTAATTTTTAATATTGTTTATTTTATTTTATTTATTTATTTTTTAATTTTTTTTTTTTGAGTTGAGTGCCTCCTTTGCTCAGTCAGTTTTGACGATGCTTTTTAAATGGAAAGAACTCGTTTTCAATTCCGTCTTTATGAAAGAACCTTTATGCTTTTCAACTGAAGGTGAGTTAGCTGGTCGCATGCGGAGACAGAACGTTTTCTCTCCTTGAAACTGGATTTTTCATTCCGCAACACAGGAACCAGTCGGAGAACACATGCCATGTGCAGATACGCAGGAGATTACGAGAATAAAGATTAAGCGCCCTATTCCGTTTGATCTTGTTTCGAAAGACTTCATTCATACTTCTGTGACGGAAAGGTGGTCTACGTGTAAACCTCAAATACTCGTAGAAGAAAATTTGCTTTATTATTACCGGCCTGGTTGGCCGAGTGGTTAGCGCACCCGCTCTTTAGCCAAAAGGTTACGAGTTCGAATCCCGCCGTGGGCAAGGATGCTTGTGATTGGCTGTAAAAATACTAGTGGTGGCCAGCAGATGGCGTGGGTGTAGATAATGTGGTTCGCTGGAGCTGGTGGATTGTGGAGACAGGGTTGTAGAGCAGGTGCCGTCCTTCGATGAGTCTTTGGACTCCTTGGAGGTGTCACGTAATAATAATCTGGAAGCCATGATTAGAAACCAAAGATGGAACTTTTGCGAAAGCAACTTGACACTTCCGCAAAACAGGAAAATCAGCCAGAAGAGAGTCTTCAAAGTCTTAGTGGCTATAATCCCATTAATACATAATATTTCGGATCATTTCTATCTTTGTTTCTTTTTGTATGGTTTTATTCATTGTGTGAAATTCACAATATTGACTATCAAGTCACTTTAATAGTTAATATTTCTCTTACGAAAACAATCACCTACACACAAAAATTCGAAAAACTACAAATTGCACAGGTACATCATAAGCGGTGGTTCTATCAGGCGGTTAAGTTCCTGTGACGTACAAATATTCATGGATTTCGTAACCATAAGTTTAAGATAAGATCGTGGTTAACTCCATGCTTATAAGTACAATATACTTATATATATTAAAAAATTAAATATTTTCCTGGAAAGCTTGCCGAATGAAAAACTCTGCTACCTCCTTATGAGACTGATAAACTCACCTTGAGATGAAAAGTCTCTGATCAAGGTTCTTCGCTTCTTAGACAGGACTCGAACCCACTTTTTCCGACAAAAGGACTTCGTCGGTTTCGACGAATTCCTTTTGTCGGAAATACGTAAGCAACATATGTTAAATAATAAGTCGCGGAATGAAGGATATGAAATAATTTTTTCCTCTAAAATATATAAATGTACTTCGTAGCTATTCGTGCAGGACAAGTAATGACTACAAAGCTATCTGCGCAAGCATTTCTGACAGATGATTTTAAACTTTCTGAAAAGAGAGACCACGGAGGAGGTTAAAGAAAAAATGACATCAAAGGAATCGCTTCGACGAGATGTTCAAAACCGATTGTCCAATTAAGTAGAATTTTGCTAAGAAAGAATGACATTAGTGAAATTTCAGCTTAATTACAAGCACGGAAAGAATCATTCAAAAAGTTCCGGTTAATTGCGATGCTCATTTCGGGAGAAATTTTTAAAAGACGAGCGATCAAAGAACTTCGGAATAGCATTCTATTCCCTTTCTCGATAATGAAGCCTTACAGAATTCAGACACGGGCTCGAGCAATTAATAAAAGAAAAGAAAATTAAAACACTTTTCTTACAAAACTCTTAATGATTGGAAGATCTTTAAAATATAGCTTGGCAATTTTCTATTCTTAAAGTCGCCCTATTGCTCAATTTCAGATCCAGTTTTCTAAAGCAGTTGCTTTCATTCACTGAAAATGAAATCGGCTACTATGGTCAGTCACAACGTAATTCAGAATCTCTATTTTCTTCTTCTTCTTAATTTATTCCCGACGATCCCTGGGGTACATCAATCATATGTGAAATAGGACAGCCGTGGCTAGACGATAACAAGGCAGGTGCAGAATTCGACAAATTCACGTCTACACTATTCAACAAATACGAGCTTTGCGTTTATAAAGCGAGATTAGTCAATAACAGCAACACATAATCTACTCAACAAAAGCAGGTAACCACTTGATAGGAGATGGATGCCAGTGACCACCTTCCCGTGACTCTGATCACGTATTCCAAGTTAAGATCCACGAATGAATCTTAAACGGGGTTTCTTGACAGGTAATTTTGACATTAACAGTAGCATACACGAGATTTTCCTAAGGTGGGGTTCCCGGGATCATTATTTTTATTTTTTTTTTACCGGGGATCCAATTATTAGAGAACCCCTTGGTAGGTTTACTATATTATAAACTGAGCTATTTATTTAGCACTTTTACACTTCAAAACTCTTTATAACATAGGCATTTCACCTAGGTAATATCATTTACTTGGATGGAAATTCTTTGTCCTTTTTTCAAACTAAAAAAAAATTAAATTTTAAATCATTATATTTTTTTGACCTTTTGTTTCTATTGTATCACAAAGTCTTCCTTGTAATAATGCTCTATCAATAATTCTCAAATCATACGCCGTTTTATGTTTGCCTTTATTGACAAGCGAGTTTTTAATGCTGCCTTTTCAACGGCTATTTATCTTACATCTGTACTGGTGATCAATGCGTCTAACAATACTGTGTTGGTTTAAAAGTCAGCTTGGCCAACCTTCATTACCAACGTGATTAGAAAAAAAAAGGGTTTCGTTTCGAAAAAGAGAAGTAATGAATTGTACTATAAAAAGCATGATTGGAAAAAAAAGCAAGCTATATTCCGAAAAAGAGAAGCAATGAGTTGTGCCAAAAAATCATTATTATAAAAAGCAAGCTGCATTCCGAAAAAGAGAAGCAATGAATTATGCCAAAAAAAACCACATTACATTAAGAAACTGCTACTCTAAGTATAAAGCACTGCAGATCATTCGTGAGAGGGAGTGATGATTACTATTTATCCATTTATATCTCCTGACGATTCTTTACGAACACTACTTAACTTGTTTCTTTTCTCTCTCTCTCTCTCTCTCTCTCTCTCTCTCACACACACACACACACACACACACACACACACACACACACACACACCATTAACTCACCTGTAATATTCCGATATAAATTATGAAGGATTTTTTTAGCATATTTACATTTCTTAACAACTAACGTCTTGAATTCAGTTAAAGACTTAAGACGTAATGTTTAGATAAATGTTTAGATAAATAAATCTAAACATTTAGCTGACAATTACAATGTCAAATAAATGTTTAGACATTGTAATGTCTAAACAATCCCCAAAATCTATTAAAACTCCAAGTCAAATTTCTCCGATGCACTGAAGAAATATTCAAAAGAAAAAAAAAATCCCTCTGTGCTTTTAGAAATATGGGTTAATGGGCTATTACACAAAGCTGATTTCTTAGAACAAACAGCTTTCTTGAGTCTAAGAAAGTCATTTTAGAGAAAAATGAACCAATTTATTTTATTTATTATTATTTCAAATCTTTGATAATCTGTGCTTTAAGGTCATCCATCCGGGAGTTATATACGAAAGGAAAGGCTGGAAGAAACAAGAAAGAAATATGAATGATGTAACCGGAGTATATGTACAAAAGAAGAGAATTGCCTATTTGCTTTTTTGTCCTTTAATATAATTTCAGTAAACACAAAAAAGAAGAAACATGTTTTAAAAAATTCTTCCACCTCCTTATAATACCGCTTGTCTTTCTATTCGGAAAAATAACGAGGAATATTTTCCGGGAATTGAAATATTTCCAACCAAAGGAAAATATCATTCGTCCGACAGAGCTGCGAATGTACTACACTATTAACCAAAACATGTTTTTATATTACGTTTCGTTCAAGTTAAAATAGTGTCAATTTATTTATTTATTTTCTTTTTTCTTATTATTAAACAGAATATTTATGACTTAGCTTGCACCCAAACGTAAAAAGTTTGGAAATGGCAAATATTTTACCACTCAAAATACGAGCCACTTTCCTATTTCATTTTTGATGCCAAGTAAAAGTAATTGTTACCATGGAAACAGTACGTTGCAACAGTTGCCTTATGGTCAAAACGAAACTGTCATATAGACAAACTAGTAAAAGAAATCGACGGTAAAGAAAAAAAAAAAAAAAAAACAATGTTTAATTTTAAAACAGTAGCATTTGAAATCAAGCTGCGCCATCAGCTATTTGCAAGTTAAAATTGGAAAAAAAAAAAAAAAAATTACTGAGCACAATTAAAATTACTAATCACATGTCTTGTGAACAAACACTAATAATTATTATTCAGTATTGACGCATGTCGACTAACTTCTTCTAGAGGTGAACTAGACACGTGGGCAGAGTATGGGATAGGTGGGCACATGTGAAAACAGCTTAAACTATAACAAAAGTTTATTCACTTCTGTTCATTTTAGTCACCTCATCGTAACACGGCAAAGTTCTGAAGAGTTCATTAACTTCCAACCTAATTATGAAAGGAGAAAAGTGATCAATCCTAAGCCCACACGTTTATTTGCTAATTACCAACATGTTTTCATTTACAACTGTTTTTTTTTCTCTTTAACAATCTGAGTCATTGTACATGAAACAAAAACGAGCTTACTTACTAATTACCAAAAATTCTTGTTTGCTTCTTGAATAGTCAACAACTATTGAAGTCTAAATGACCAGTGTATGCGATGCACACTAAATACAGTTCGCCTCATTCCCCACTAATTCTTTTGAGTGGTTGTTTGAAGCAGAATGTTTTCTCACCAGCTTTTCGTTTTTCGATGACTTCCTTAAATGGTTATGTAACTATTTATAATATCTTAAGCAAAGGAAAAAAAATAGGTTTTTACTAACTTTTTATTTATAGTTTTCTTTTCCTGTGATTTTTAGTTGTTGGAGGAGGAGGAAAAAATCTTGTCGTTGTTGGAGGAGGAAAAATCTAGGACTAGACAATAGGTTTCATGTAATGTCCGATGTGAAACTGCTACTTTAATTACAAAAAAGATCCCATGTTGTAGATGCTTATCTTTCTCCTTCTGTCTACGAAATTCTTCTTCTTCTTCTTCCTGTTTACGTATTAGGCCCAGTGCCTGTTACGGAGCTGTCCTTAACCCTTCCAAACCATGCCCGTCCCGAGGATAAAGTGATTAGCCTTATGTGTCCTATGTCTGTAGATGAGTGTGTTCACGGGGTCGGTTGCCTGTTCTGGGGGACGAAAACCCCGAGTTTCCGGGTGAAAAAAACCCTACCTCCGTATGACCGGCTAACTCATCTTTCGTCGAAAGAGACCAGATAAAGGTTCCTCACGTCACTGACGGGAATTGAACCCAGGTGTTTCTGACCAAAGGGCTTCGTTTATACCGACTGAGCTACGGAGGCTAGTCTAACTTAAATTGTAACCAGTCGAAATCACTGGTTACAATTTAAGAAGACACCCCGAAAAAGAAATATCCTAACCGCTTTCATCTTAAAAGACACTAAATGAAGTCTGGTTAGCTGCGTGGATAACATCCAACCAACCAACAAGCTATATCTGAACTGCTCAGGTGTGTGTGTGTGTGTGTGTGTGTGGAGGGGGGGGATTTCTCCATATGAAAGAAATAACCTTTGTTAGGTTGTTAATGGCAGCACAATGGCTTCATCTATACACTGATATAGTAACTTATTCTAATGTTTTCTGACTTTTGGGGAACCAAAACTAAACACCTTTTGGTCGTCAAAATTGTGAAGATCGAAATTATGAGCTTTAGCTTCAGAAAAAGAAATACTTTCTCCAACTTTCCAATTTAAGGCACTGATTTCCAAGTTCAACAAGTCAAACCTATTGCGTTTTGGCTGGGTGCATCCAAGAATGCGAAATACAATCGACTGCGTTTGCTATTTTGGGCGAATTTTAAAAATAACAAGAAAGATTGAATACTTAACTGCAACTGTAGACACGGTTCTATCGAGGAAAACTGTGGTAATATTAAATACTAAAGGCACCTACCAAAAAATCATTGGGGATTTTTTCATCTCGCTAAAATTAACACGTGCAGGCAGTACGTGTTAATTTTAGCGAGATGAAAAATTAGTGAGTACTCTGTTTGGTAGCTTGGCTACCAAACAGAGTACTCACTGAACCACAACTTCAAATGATGGCACACACACACACACACTACAGGAAGCTGTTAACGATGGCTACAGACGAGTTTTATCTGCAATAGAGGAACATTTTCCAGAGCATATTGTAATTAATGTTACAATTACTCACAGGTGAGTAGGCTAAGGAGTCGATAATCCAGAAATAGTGGATTGCTGAACATTGAACTTTTTCAATGTGATATGGTCTCGGATATGCTTTTTCAATGTGATATGGTCAATAAATGTGTGAAATGGTCTCGGGCCGGGCGATTAAAAATCATCTACTACTATTAAAGACGCTCACAAACATTCATGCCCGTAGTAGGATTCAAACCCTCCTCCTCCTGCTGGCTGGATGATCCCAACACGGCAAAACAAACCGGTATATTAGTCAAAAACATTCAACCTCAAAACTCCCACTGTTTTCGTAATTTTAATATTTTTCTTTCAGATGCGTTTTGGCAAAAAATCAGCAATTATTCTAAATTTAATTATATTTGGTAGAATCGCTACCGAAATTTGTTCACTCATCTAAATTTCGGTGACAAATTTAGATGAGTGAACAAATAGTGAATCATATCGGTGACAAATTCAGCTAAACAAAATTATCTGTACATAAGCCAATAAATTGCATTTCTTTTAGCATTTAACTGCCGTTACATATGAAATAATAATAATAATAATAATAATAATAAAGTATCTTTCTTCAATTACCTTTTAAACCAAATCTAATATTAGCAGTAAACTGGGCAACTCATCTCTCAATGAAATGTTTGCCGTTATCTTAACTGCGCGCACCTACTTTATTGTCCACATAATTCTTTTACTGTTATTATCATTTATTATATTGTCAGAAATTCAATATTTGGAGAATATGCAAAAGGAAAGCCACTCATTTAATATAATGAATACGTAGGCAATCAATACTTAGACAAATAATATACTAGCATCACATTTCTCGGTATAGTCGGCAAGGGAACAATAACTTGTGAGATAAAAGTAGAAAAAAAAAAAGAAGTCGGATGAAATTTAATAAAGCAATAGAAATGCCACGCAGTTTCATTGATCGATATAGGAATGGTAGACTCCTGGCTCAAAATAATTCTTTGTAATCGCTAATACAGACTATTTCTCATCCTGAAATTAATCATTCTTCTAAAATAATTGATATAATGCAATTATAATATCAAATGTATTCTTAAACTCAAGAAACTATTAGTTTTGATCTTTTAAACTGTTCTCGCAATTGCTGATAACTTCTTTTTTAAACATGATTTACGTTCGGTGTTTATCCACTTTTAATTAAGCATTTAAAACTGAATAGGCAGCGCTTCAAATAAAACATTCTAAACACCAGACATAACCTTAGGCCTTGTTTAAATCAATGTTTGTAAAACACTTTTGGAGAGGCTTCTGTCTGCCACTACTTTTGATATTTTTCTTTCGGTCGCTGTCCCCATTGTAAGCAAAAATAATTGATCTGCCACTGTGCCTTTGAAGGCCCGGATGTAGTTAACAATCACGCAAACCACCACACAGAACGTTGACTGCTTGCGATCCTAAAACAGCCATTATTTGATTAAATACTCGATCCCCCATAGAAGACAATCACTGAACCACAACGTTAAATGATGGCACACACTACAGGAAGCTGTCAACAATGGCTGCTGGCGATAGTTCGCTACTTATCTAACGCACACCACATACAAATGGTAGCTGACTGATGAAACAATTACAAAATGCCAACTCAACACGAAATATGCACATGAGTAGCTAGGAAAGCTTTCGGTTATCTAATTACATAAAAAAAGGAAAGGAAATTGCAGTGTAGTCAGACCGGAGGGCTTATTACATCTTTGTTCGTTTTCTAAAATTTATTAGAAATTCTTGAATTTTTTTCTCTTTATCATTTGTTCCCTGCGGTGCAATATTAATAAAATTTAAACACCAAACTATTTTAGTATTTATAAATAATGATATTCACTAAAAGTATAAAATTATATCAAGGTTGAGGTCGCTAAACAATTAAAAAAAAAACGTTTTTGACGCAACAGATGAAAGTGACATAATATTTCCATGACAACAGCACATTCCACTTTTAGTAGTATAGCGCGCTATCTTTATCAAATGGGGTTACTAATTTAATAGTGGAAGTTACCCGCAGTTTTTCAACAGCTGTCTGTCAGTTACCTTGTTTCAAAAAAAGAGGAGAAGGACAAAATAATTATTATGGCCGCGCACTCCATTGCGCTTCCGCGTTACCAACAGACAGGCATGTTACTTCCACATTTCACCTTTTGTCCTTGTCATCTTGTAAGAGCGGTGATATAGAGTGAAGACTGGAGGTCAACAGGCTTGATCATATGACCTGGTTATCCGGATGAAGTGGGCTTAAATCACATAGAATAAAAACTGTGCCACTGTTAGTGACTTGAATTTATAGTTCTGATTTAAAACGTTACGATATACGATATTATCTTCAATATTGTTCTTTAGCATGGGATTTAATACATTCATATTTGATACGATTTGTGAAGAGATTGCATCAATTCACAGAGAGAGAGAGAAACGCCTTGAATGGGGATTACTACGTGATCAGCATTTCAAATCTTCCCAGAAACTATTACAAGATCTTCATTTATGAAAATGCGGTCATAAAGACACAGGTGCAGGAATAATCGCAAGACAACCAACAAAACAATTTTTTTTTTTCTGCTTTTAAAAGTAGATCTTCTGCCATTGCTTCTGGCTATTTTTATGACATAATAATAGGCCAACAGAATCATAAATAAAATTAGGACCATTTATCCGAATGACCTGGCACTGAAGAAACAATCCAAAGTGGATACAAGAGGAAGCCAAATTCACTTTTAATTTAACATGCTGCACTGGAAAAAAAAAAAAAAATCTATCGTGTATATTACAGGAAGCACTGGAAAAAAATCATAGGGTATACTACAGGAAGTCAAATTCACTTATAGCTTTATATGTATATCGGTAAGGGTTTCAATTGTAAGAATAAGATGAATCTGGTTAAAACGTGTATCAGATCATGTCTGAGGAAATAAAAGGTGACTGAGTGATATTTATGAGACGCTCAGACGAGTCTACATTGAAGAAAGGTTACGTCCTCAAACTCTTGCACCTAAATGACTTCCAAGCATCAGTTATCGATGTGTGCGTGGCTAGAGAGGACACTGTAACACTGTTCGTTGGACATTTCATTAAGTTTGCAGTCCACAAACTCCGTCTAATGCTCACTAGAAAATGAAAGGAAGGCTGATGATTTTTTTTCTTCCTTGTAATGAAAAGTTGTCATGAATTTTATATCCACACTATCGAAAATCGGTAATGTGGTTCCGAACTTTTACGACTGTTTCTACGTCCAAGTATTTTTCTTTGTTTGTTTCTTTCTTTCTTGCTGATAACCGGCACACGACAGCGTAACTTGAAAGAAAAACAAATTCGAGTTGGAGCGTGCGTGTTGTGTAATTAGAATTCGAGTTTAAAAGTTGGAGAACAAGTAAAAGATGCTGAAAAATTTCTTATGAATCAAGTGGGTTCATAAGACATATGACACAGAGACGGATGTTTTAGTGCTGCAGTGTTTTACCGATGTTTTTACTGCTGTAGTATTTTACTGATGTTTTTTACGCATTCATAAGAATTTTCGAAGAATTCTTTGAGCAACATCAGGCTGCCTACAAAATAATATACCGAGATTAGCCATTGAAGAATGGGGACATTAATGAGGGAAAAAACAAATATTCATGAAGCAGCCTGCTAATTGTTAAATTATACAGTACTGCGATAAAATTAATGTCCCTCATAATATAGTAATTTGTGAAACTACCAAGCAGTGAAATGGACACATTTAAAGCAAAGAATGACAAATTGACTTAAACTTACGTAATAAAAAAGAATTCACAGACAAAAACGTATCGTAGCAATAGCTTATTATAGATTAACTGTTCCTTCATGGTTTAACAACAATGCAAGCGCTAATCGACCAGGGGCTGGCTTCGAGTTCAATTATGATTCTTACGTACAAGTTACGTAGATTTCTCTCTAAATAATACTGGTTTATGAAGGCCTGGATGGGCATAAAAATCATATTTGGTCTCTAGAGTAAGATTCATGCCTTATGTCAATCCTTAGTCCAACCTCCAGTACCAATCTGCTACAGTAGTGTTTCCAAAGTGTTGAGTCGAGAAGATTATTTTATGTTGAGATAACTTCAGTCACAATTTCCAGCGCAGTTTTATGTATATCAATTGCAGAATGTATTCCGGAATTACTGCCGTAATTTTTCTCTCAGCTTTATAAGAGTTTGGAAATAATTTATCAGTAATTTAACTCATGACATCAATGGCAAAATCATATTAAAAATGAAGAAGAAAGGACCTTGACATTGTTAAAATCCAGGAACGTGTGAGCAAGACTAAATTCAGTAACTGTGATAACTTAAACAGAATGGAAAGTATTCTTTTCCACGATGACAAGGAAAAGACTGAAAGGAAGATCAAGATTTAGGTGGACTGATCCAAACAGAAATGCCTTAGAAGATCAAAATATGAGAAGAAATCATATTGGAATCCGATGATAGGAAGTTAAATACATCTTCTAAGTAAAAGGACAGAATTGTAAAAGTTGACGTTGTTCCAACAGAAAAAACCCAAATTTGGTACTTTTTTTATGTTGCTCCCACCCACGATAGGTTAGTTGCAAACTTATTTGAACCGTGGGTAAACTAAGGATTTTTTTCTATTATATCAATTTTATTATTATTATGTCTCTTGTTCGTATTTTTAATTTATTTTTACACAGTCCCACGGCGAGGACCCGAACCCGTGACCTGTTGGTTGTAATTCTGGAGAGCTGGTACGCTAACCACTCGACTGGCCAAGCAGGCAAACCAAGCCACTTCTGGCCCTACACTGAAATATGATTTGAATGCAGTTGCTTTCCTGTGCAAATTTATGACTGTTCCTATTATGAAACAAGATACGTTTCTAATTGTAATCAGAATACATGTGCTCAAACAGATATGCGATAATAATGCCACGACGGTAACATGTTAAGATCAAAGGATTCAAGAATTAATCTAGCAGAGATTTGGGAATGTTAAATTTCTAATTTCACATCCATCTCTTTCAGCAAGGTTTTTAGTCAGGCATAGCAGGTAAAGGATTTCTATATTATTGTCAGTAAAATTCTTATCCGTCTACAAAAATGACTGTGAATTTGAATTTATACAGAACAGATTGCAGAACATGAGATAAAAAAAAAAAAACGAAATGCACATGGATAAAATGCAAGTTAAAAACATTATAAATATCGGAATTCTTAAAATAAACAGCTGTTTTTTTTTCATTTTTTCTTATACGAATAATGTTAATTACATTAATTATGTACAATTAATGAGTTTGTTCATGGAGGAGGAGGGTTGAAATGTTCGTTGGGTTGTAAATCTAGTTTTTATTTGGGGTTACGAAAATTAATATCCCAGAAAAAAAAAAACTGCCTGCGGCTGTGACATCAACTTAGCCTCATTTAAACAAAAAAAAAAAAAAAATTACAAACGTATAAATGGTAGAAAACGTGTGTTGGCATTATTCTCCGGTCATTTACATGCTGGAGACTGCTCAAGCGTGTCAAGATTCTTAGCTCGCCTATGCTGACAAGCAAGCATGTTGGCTACGAGTAGGTATGCGGCAGCTTGGTTTAGCTGGTGTTTTGCTAAATTTAATTCCTGATTTATGGAAGTACACACCATAAAACAAAAATTAAATAACGTGGATATCGAGATGCCAGTCGAAAACCAAACTGACCTATTCTCATCAGAGACAGTAACATCATCTTAAAATCCTTGTGACAATGCAATTCTTTAATGATTGCATTCTGATAAAAAATGATAAAACATTTATTAACTAAGAAAACTAACAGATATTACTTCAGTGCTTAAACGCAGAGTTTATTTTTTGAGTAATTAAAATGAAATTATTTCTTTCTTTAAGATTAACTTTTAAGTCGCTTTTAGAGCAGCTGGCTAAATACTCGAAGTTCAGAGTAAAAAATGGGGATTGTATAAAGTACTGGCTTACTTTCGCTAAAGTTTGATAGTTTACGTTTTTGAAACTAAGTACCTAGAGAAGGCATATTTGCCTCAGGAAAATGCTTTGGGTTATCATGATGGTGTTCCTAACAAGTGGTGGGAAGATCACGTGATTTTTTTTTAAACTAGGAAAGAATTAGCGGTAATAAGAATAGAGAATAAGAAGGGGGCGGGTAAAGAAGATCTACAGAGAAAAGCTGTATTCCTGATTTAGCCATACCAGCCATCCATTTAGGGAAACCATAATGCGAAATGGCACACACACACACACACACACACACACACACACACACACATGTCCAGAGAGCTTACCAAATATCAACTTTGCTTTAAGTTATAACTAGAGATTTCTAGTAATATCAATCAAATAGGAGTCCCACAAATGGGGAATTTCGAGTCTCAGTGCGCGGTCAAATCATCACGCTGCTTCACGTTATAAGAAAAAGCTGTACCAAAATTTGGTGGTCCTGTCTCTTACCCCTTTGAGATAAATGTACCTACCTACTAGAAATTAAATAATTGCAAACACCACTACAATAGGAAAACTAAACGATAGCGCTAAGTCGGTTGATATTGTACTTAATTCAAACGTCTAGCACAAGGCACTTATCAGAGAACAACAGAAGTATACAGTAAATCATTTTAAAACTCTCCCACCTTTTGAGGAAGAGAGTCGTTGGATGTTTTTTGAAATTAGGAAATCAGGCAGGAAATTAGGAATTATAATTTTGAAATGCATCTGCAGGACCACTGCGTTTATAAGTCTTATTATTAACCTCCCAACGTTTGAGGGAGATTTTTTTTTTTTTGAAATTAGGAATTATAATTTAGGAATCATGAAATAGGGCATGGTGTTTGTTGAAATTAGGAAAGTGTTTCATTGCTGATGTAGACTCAAAAAACAGTCTTTCGAATCTGCAATTGTATTCTACCCGAATATCTGTAAATTGAAAGATATCCAAGACACGGACTGTTCGTCCTGACTTGTCATGATGTGTTTTTCAAAGCGGATATCAACAGTTTGTCTCCCAAATAGGAAAAAATAGTTCCTGATGTACATCAGGCCATAATAAAACTACTGAGCTCTCTAAAATGCATAATAATGTGCCCAAATAATACAATTTTCTGCTAAACAATATGGTGTATACTGTTTATATACTGCGTATAATGGTATATACAGTATATAACCGATCAAATAAAATCATTATTTGCATATATTAATTTTATTTGTAACCATAATACGCTAAACTTAATTCTTTTTTTCTTTTTTTTTTTTCAAAAATAGGTAACTCTCTTGCTTTCCGATTTTATCATGAAAGAACTTAAAACGAGTCTGTGTAAATAATTCAAAAAAATAAAACTATTTCTTATCTGCATTAACTGTACTAAGTATAGCTGTACTCTCTGAGCGCAACATAAATCTATGAAAGTGGCAGCAAGTTCTGCTTTTCAAATATTAATGTCAGACAAATCGATTTACCATTACATCTCTACTTCTGGAAAAGAAATTTGAAAAAAAAAAAAAAAAAAAAATACAGAATGTGATAAATCTATAACCTCCTATATTTCTACAAGTTTTTTGTGCGCGAAAGATTAAAAGAAATTGCGAAACTTAAGCGTCCAAAATGATTGGCGGACATCTTTCTCTAGACCTATTTATTTCTGTTTTGGTAAAATACATACTTCTCCTAAACTACGTCTTTTATTATTTTTATTAGATTGTCCAAATATTTCCTTTAAGAAAACTGCATTAAACTGTCTGAAAGGATAAGATCGTTCTCATCCATCTAGATAGCTGTTGGTAATATTCTTCTATAATTTCCAGTCTTCAGATATACTTTTTTCTTTCACACTGCATAAATTTCCCAAAAGAGTTTCCGGATCAACGTCTTGACAGAGACAAACGTCTTAAAAGTGTTCGAAGAAGTTTGTCTAATATATTAGGAGAAGGTACTCTAATGTAGGATAAAGAGGAGGGATATAACTTTTACAGTAATGAATCGGTTGTAAAATAAATTGGTAACTATAACTATATTTCGCATGATTATTAATGAATTTTTTACACAAAACGAACATATCGGAAAAGTGTCAAAATTAATATAATCGCTAATATTATTGCCCGGTTGGCCAAGTGGATAGCATTTCTACACTCCAACCTGTAGGCTGTGAGTTCCAATTCCATTGAAGGCGGAAATGGTTTTAGATGGTAGATAAATTTGATACTACCCCCCCCCCCTCTGCTTATAAGAGATAGGAAATGTTCAAAAAAGCTAAGGGTTAGTGTATTATGTAATCCTTAGTCCATTCGCGGTGCTGATGTAAACAAGTTTCCAACCTAAGTTAAGGGGGATAGTAAATCCCGTATTGTTTTACAGCCGGGTACGAAACTCGGAGATCGAAATCCATCGAAATCTAAGAGTTTCATGCCGAAGAACTATCCGCGAGTCCAACCGTAAGTCATCACTTGGGTAGTACAACACTAGGGCAACTCGGAGCAAAGGTGGAGCAAGATCCGTCACTATCCTTAATATTTTCTCATAATGTAAAACGCAGCTCTTAGGAGATGTGTTACTGTTTTACATTATGAGGAGAGGTACTACCCAGACCGGTTTCGACCCTTATTGAGGTCTCATCAGTGAGTAGGTAGACCTGGAATATCAAGGTTTAAGTGAACCGAACTTACAGCCTCTTGGCTCTTTATCGAAGTTTCCAACCTTTTGTGGGTGGGATTCAAAACAACAAACTACCGGCAAAGCCCATGTTATGACCGGAGGATAAAATTCAGCTTACTGCGTTACATAAAGCATACATGACAGAGTGTGAATGCCCTGCAGCCATAATAACATGGGCTTTGCCAATAGTTGAAATGAATATTAAAATGACGAAAATACAAGAAGATATAATATACCTCAAGCATCAAGAACGTGGTATTCGTCTATTAATATATTTATGCTGGATCTGCAGGTTTAAGCATGGTGAACTGTTTGTATTTATGTTTGTTTACTGACACGAATGGATTTGTCCTCTTTACGTCTTTCTTGGGTAGAAATAATAAAAAAGTCGAAAATCACGGAGACATAAAAAAAACACTACAAAGTACTAACCTAATTCTTATTTCTAGTAAGTTCATTTCATTATGTCAGTATACACCTGGTTTTTTTTTTCCATAAAAAAGAAGAGTTTAATACTTAAGCGTGCAGAAAGTTCATACGCGTGGGTGTGAATCACAAGGTTTACTTGCGAGTAAACGGCAGAGACTTCATATTACGGTGTGTGTGTTGTCATTGATGCGCGATGAGGGATGCCAATATATTTTTAAGTCAAGGCAATCCAATAATCGCCATCAGTTTATTTACAAAAGTTGATGGTGGAGCGTTTAATTTATTGTTATTCCGATTCTAACCGTAAAAACATTACCAAACGGTATCAATATTATTAATGTATGAGACTAAAGAGAAACAAGCTAATCAATCTAACGAAAATATGCAATATTCTTCACTTAATATAATATTATATTATTACGCCAATAAAAAAATAATGAATTTGTGTCAAACCAATCACTCAGCAATGGAGCTGTTTTTGAATCACACTAATGAAATCTCGAGTTGTCCACCAGTTTATCTTCATAGGCCATAGATACCAATAAAATAACAATAATAATAATAATAATAAACACTAAGTGATTGTGATTTTTATTGACGTACACCAGGGCTGTCCAACTTTATTTAATCCGAAGGCCGCATCACAATGCGTATCTAGTAATTTGGTGAGCAGCAGCGATAACTGAACAACCTCGATAGTGAACAAACGGACAGCACTAATCGCACGCTCACGTTCCCCGTGAGCGCCAAGAGCATGCACGTTGGAACAAAACAGTGTAAGAACGCTTATTTGACACATCTAATATTTGAAAACACGTGGGAATATAGTGACGTAAAAACACCAAATAAAATAACTAACATCTAGATTATCGATTAGTGATGGAATTAAAATATCTAATACGCATTCGATTCAAATTGTTATTTTATTTTTTCGCTCGTGAAAATCAAAATACACAGGCGGGTCGCCCAAAATCGCACCGCGGGCGGCATGCGGCGCGATTTTGCGGTCTTCTTTATATAAAATGACACTCATGAAGCCGTAAAAAAAGATTATCAACGAATATAAATTCCATTTCCTAAAGGTTGTTGTATGAGATTGAGTCAGTTAAAGGCACGGGGTTGATGAATGTCAACTGCATGTGTTTTCCGGTTGGTTTGTCTGAATAGATCCAAGTCAACTTCAACCTATTCATAAGCAATCTCATTTTGTTTGTCAAAAACGAATCTTTCCCTTCCCACTGATGTTAGTTTCTGTCATCAAAATGGACAAAATGGAATAGAAGTGACCTGCAGCTTCTCTTTGCATAAACATGACACATTCATAACTGCCTCAGCATTCTCAGCAAACTCAGAAAGCTGAGGTTTCTTTCTTTTTTTTTAACGTATTTAATCACAAGTGAACAAATTCTAGTTCAAAAATTCCGATCCGACTAATGGATGTAACTAACTAGTTTCTCTTCAAGCTCCGTTTGAGGAGGAACTTTTTCTTTTCAAAATTTCCTGGCTGGAAATTTTGAAAAGAAAAGAAACGATTATTTTTATATAATCTGAAATTCCTTCTGAAATTTATTAAGTGTAATCAGATACGAACTGAGTGATTATTAACAAAAACTTGAATCAGTACATGTAAGCATTAAGTGAATGAAATGAAAATAATTAAAAAGGCAATACGAAAAACTGCATTTGTTTCCTGCATTTACTAAATCGCACCTGAATACTCTACACAAATCACGTGATCATTATCGATAACTTCTTTTTTATTTTTCGATTCCGGTTGGATGGCTAATACTTAAAAAGAGATTCAAAGTAAGTAGCCGGCTTTTAAAACTGTTGGTGTGACTCGGGCAGGAAAAGTAAGAAAGAAAAAAAACAGACTTTAAAATATACGTTTAGTATCATCCCCCAAGGGAAACTATTGACCTTATCACAAATCCACCTAACTGGTCCTTGGAAAATTGCTCTTTTAACATCAGATCGTTCCGGATTTCCAAGCTTGACTTCTATTTTTATAGTAAGACTTCCAAATCTCTCTGAAAAGCTTGAGGATTCATCTTGTTAGAAGCTTTTCCAACTTTTATGCCATTTATAGTAGCCATTTCTCTTGCATGCAGGATTTCAAATCTGTACAACAGTTTAGGACTTTAGCAAAATGATGATGTAGTTTATTTTCCCTTCGAGAAAGACCCCACGACAAAATCCTTTACAAAATTGCTACACACACACAAGGTTTAGTGCTACCAATTTACTATGAAGGAGTTCTTCTGACAGCTCACGTTTAAAAATCAAACGTAATAAAATGAAAATGGCTCAGACTTTGAAATCGTCACTAAGCTCTTTTAAAAAAGCAAAAAACAAATTGTTCGCTGTAAGATCTTAGGGGACACAAACTATTACAGCAGAGACGTTGGTTGCTTAATGCAATCTTCTTGTAACGATTTAATGCAGGTGATAATCGCTGTACTGAGATTCGCTGTTCGAGTACTTTTTCCGTTAAGTTTAACCAACCGTAGCGTTTGGAGAGTAGGCAGACTGCAGAATGATTGTTTTGATCAGGCAAGCACTTACAAACTACTATTAAATCAATCTATTCTATTCCCTCAGCCATACGGCTGGTGGGGTTGGTTGTATGCTACCATACTAGGAAGATGACGATGAGCAAGGTGGTTTCGAAACCGTTGCCTTCCTTGCCGTAATATATTGTATGACTGTAGCCGTGTGTGTTCACGGGACCGGTGTGCCCGTTCAGGGAGACGAAAAACCCGAGTTTCCGGGTGAAAAAACTCCCTACCTCCGTATGAAGCCGGCTAACTCACCTTTAGTCGAAAGAGACCAGATAAAGGTTCCTCATCACTGACGGGAATCGAGCCCAGATCTTTCCGACCAAGGGGGGCTTCATCTATACTGATTGAGCTACGGAGGCTCCCTATTAAATCATGGATTGCTAAATTTATATATTGACGGATTTTGTTAAGAATACGAATTGTTGTTATTATTACAACCTCCATGAAACCTCCAAGGTGTGAGTCACGTGATGCATTGTGGGAGACCACCAAACACTGCGCAACACTGAAATCCCCCCACTTACATACAAAAAAACACTAAAACAACAACAAAAAAAGAAAACATATTTAAAAACACACCAACAAATGTGAAGCTCAAGATCAGCATTATGCACACTTTTTTCCAGATTTCTGATTATTTTAACTTGAAGTATGACGACATTTATGTAGCCATGGTGAAAGGAAAGACATTGGCTTACTTCTGATTAGTTTCTTGTCGAATTTAAATGCTCTGTCAAAATATTTATTTTATAAAAAAACACGAAACTGAATTTTAAAAATAGTAATATGGCTTCTTCAGCCTCAAGTTTCGGATGATCAAAAGATACAGCGGAAAAAAAAATTAATTTCATCGACTGAGAGCTACTTTGATTATTACAATTTTGTAGAAATAACAAGCATGTGCGCTATCGTTTTGAATACTATCTCCAGACTAATATCAAATGACTGTATGATCAGACGAAAGTTGATTTCCAAAAAAAAAAAAAAAAAAAAAAAAAAAAATTATTTAGAATATTTTTAGAAATAATTGTGGTATGGGATTACCGCTGTAACTGGTTCTTCAGCTATATGTTCATGAAGTCATCGTCATCAAATGAATATGGTAAAATAAACACTTCTCGATTTAAATGCATTCTTTAGTTCTCGTGTCATCTCATTTTATCGAGTTCAATGACCCCCTAAGGCAGCAGCCGTGAATAATGAAAGAGTGCACAAATTGACGTAATTCCCATTGAAATCCCAGGTAAGTTCACCTGTCACTCTAAGAAAGCAATTATGTACATAAGGGCATATGAAAGAGATTTCGTTTCCTAATGATATCAGCAAATGGAAATTTCTACAGCAAGGATAAGTCCCGCATTTCAATACAACTCTTTTTTATTTACTTATAGAACGTTTGAAAATCCAAAATTGTAGTTATTAATCCGAAGTAAATAACATTCGAGGTAAAATTTCTTACTTTAGAATGTAAATATATTTATCATAAGAGTGTAAAGGTAAAAAAAGAAGTCAATATATTTTCATAACTGCGTTTTCTTTAAACATCACTTCGACACTTTAATGTAGTATACATATTTCTGCATAGCCTCCGTAGCTCAGTCGGTATACACGAGGCCCTTTGGTCGGAAAGACCTGGGTTCGATTCCCGTCAGTGACGTGAGGAACGTTTATCTGGTCTCTTTCGACTAAAGGTGAGTTAGCCGGTCTCATACGGAGGTGGAGGGGTTTTTCACCCGAAAACCGGCCCCGTGAACACACACGGATTTACAGTCATGAATACTGCCTTTAGGGGATGCAGCAGAGGAGTGACGAACCGGCTGCATTAAAAAATTCGTCGTAAACCCCTCATTAGGGGACTCTACCCGTCCTAAAGGGATGGACGAGATGAATTTATCAATATTTCTGCATACTTCCTCCTCCCAAGATACTTGTTAGGACCTTCTTGAAGCACACTTTTAACACCTTCTATCATTCTTCTATTTCTATCTTTCGCTTATTTCTATTGTCTACCTGAAAAGGACCACAAAATATTGTTTTCTTATTGATAGTTGAAAATTGTTCATAAAAATCCTTTTGTATTATAACAGTAAAAAATAATCTCAACGCTCTCCAGGAGACAATTTTGCCTTCATTTCACACTAGTTTGTCCACTGAGCACCATTAAAGGGTGTGCATCCCATGATTCGAGCAGTTTCATACAACGGTATCATAGCCGATATCATACGGTGGTAGAAGGTTTTTTCTCTACTATCGATCCGTATGAGATCGATTTTCCTGTTCCGGGGTTTCCTCGGAACAGACAAACTGGCCATTAAAACAGACGCAATTAGCATACATTAATGCACTGGCCTCATAACCTATGAATAAAATCTAATTATGATAAATAAACTCATAAGGTTCTTGGACACACGGGTGCCTGTCTACTTTGAGATGCTTTCATTTGAGATGCTTTATAGAACATTCGTTCTATAAAGGACCTTCGTATCACATACCAGATGGAAATATACACGTGGTATGAATCCACTTTTAAAGAAAAAGAATGATTACTTAAAAACCAAACTATTGCTATTAAATGCAATATTTATTGAGATATATAATTTAAAAATGTTAATTTAAAATTAAAAATATAAATAACTATTTTTAAATGTATATTCAACTATGTTTGAAAGTATTCCTACTGAATATAAAAGCTCCTCTCAATGGAGAAGGAATAATATGATATTCGGTAAGTATATTCTTAAACAGAATTGAATATTCAAATATAATCACAGAATATACGGTTGTATATTCTTGTGAACAGCTGTAGATTGTACTCGGCCGTTTACAAAATGATCTTAGTATCAGCGTATGGGTTCATACAGCAACACAAAGCGTGGGTGTGTGCATGGCGCTGCACTCCAACAAAGGTCAATTTCTTGCACTGGTGGCTGCATGACCAGTGTAATCATAATGGTTCTGTTCGTGACGCAGATGGTAAGTAATGAGCACCAGAACTGTGCGCTGAACCCTGTGATACCTCATGCAAGCGAAGAAAGGACCTCAAAGTTTTCACACTGCGTGGTTTTTTGCTAGTGTTGGAGTTGCGGAGACCCTTGTGATTCCACCATTGTTCTTACGGTTCAGTTCAATTTTAATGACCTCGCATGTCTTTCCTAATACGTTGAAGACACGTAAGGAGGCGTTACTTCTGACTATCGTAGGTTTGTAAGTCTGCGTTTCAGCAATTTTAGGTGTGAGTCGTTTTGCAAACAGAACTGCACCGTCCATTATGTACACGGAAATTATTAAGTGACTCTGGCTGGACACAATTCAATCAAATTAGGTATTTGGAATCATTACAAAAATTTGCCGATTATTCCAATTTTTGTCTCAATCGAATCATTTGCAGTGGCACAAAAAAAAAAAAGAAAGAAAATGTGTCCAAATTAAATATACAGCAATAACTCCAATCTGGCTGAAAATAATAAAATACGGATTCAGAACATACACAAGACAATGCCGCAAGTTTTGGATTCAAGTGGCGCATTTTATGGGCAAAATCATTCAAAGCAATATTAATTCCCTATAGAGTAAGCGGAATTTTATAAAATCAGGTGTTTATGATATCTATAAGAATTAGGCACTTCAACTTTGGTTTCCATTGAGTCATTCGCAGAGGAAATAAATTAAACAAAACAAAAATTATATGTTTATAGTAAGTGAAGCCAAATATGTGTCGAAGTTTCATTATTACACAGTAGTCAAATAGAATTTATTTTTATTATTATTCTAGTAGCAGCAGTCAATGCAAATTTCTAAATAATGTCGTTCTGTCATAGACCCTTCTCGAGAGATCACGTGATAGCTTTAGCGAGAGCTAATACGTGACAGTTCTCGCAGAAACAACAGAAATATCAATAATTGGAAAAATTTTAATCTGAATGTCTGTTTTTCCTCATTGGTACATTATATTCAGTGCAATAATTTCCATTTTACTTTTCATTCAGACTAATTGAGGAAAAAAAATTTTTTTCGCTATAATTGAACCTCTTCTTGAGTGCAATTTGAAATGATTTTTTTTTCTTTCGCTATAATCAACTGTTATCGGCGAAACCAGTTGAAATGATAATAAAATGTTCTCCCTACCATAATAAAATGTTTAATGAAATGTGGTATTTAGGATCACTTGAAATTTGTAGAGATGTTTGAACCGAATCATTTTAAACGCAAAACTGAGCAACAGAAAATTGTCTACAGATTATAAGCTAAAAAATGGCTTTTGGTTGCTGCTATAATAATTACGATAATTTCCAGGATAAAGTATTGGATGTTTCCAATGTTTGAATGCATAAATAAATGATAAAATGTTACAGCATGCATCGAAGCAGCACTAAGACAATTACATTGTGATATCAGCAATTTAACACCAGAAAATGTAAGGTTTTGTACTTTGGATCTCAAAAAAAAAAAAGTAAAACAGTGTATCATAGTGGAGATGTTGTATTACAGGAGGTGGAGGAAGCGTGGATCTTGGGATATTGGTGGATAAAGAATTGCAGTTCAAGGGATATATTGTAGAAATGATAAAAATAGCACAAAGAAATGCCAGTATAATAAGAACACTTACAAGTAGAGATAAGGATGTGGCCATTCCGGTGTTTACAATGCTTTGATTAGGCCACATCTGGATTACTATGCATCGATTTGGTCACCTACGTTCCTGGGTGAGAAGCAAGCTCTGGAAAAAGTTCAGTGGCGAATAACAAAGGCAATATCGGGATTGCGGAATACTAACTATGAAGACAGGTTGAGAGAATGTAGATTACAGACGCTAGTCAATAGGCAGAAGAGGGGTGATATAATTGAGACATATAAATTGTTAAGGGGTGCTTATCAAATAGATACCTAGGATATTTTTCAAAGGGTTGTGCAAGTTGTATAAAGGAGTTATGCGTAAGAGAGTGTGGCATGACTTTTTTGCATGGAGAGTGATTGGTGAGTGGAATTTACTGCCAAATGGTGAGTGCGCAAACAATGAACCAATTTAAGACGAGGCATGATAAATATAATCTATGTTAGAATACATTTTACTGTTTCTCCCTTGATAAATGTTGACCCCAGGAGGTGTTTGTATAAATAATAATAATAATAATATACGTTACTACTTTATATGGAGTTCATAAAGTTAAATTCATTACTACGCAACCACGATATACCAGGTTAGTAGTAAGTAGTTCCACATACCACCGCTAGTCTGTTGAGTCACCATTTTTAATGCAAATTATGGGAATTTCAAAGGAAATAGTTCCTCCCCCCCTCCCTCTCCTCAATATCCAAGTTTTAAAATAAGCGATCGAACACAATGGTGGGAAGCTTTTTTTCCCCCAATTTAACGTAAGCATTATAATCTGTAAATTAACTGAGTTTTTGATAATTTAAAAATTCTTCTTTTAATCAAAGAATGATCATGGATCAAAGAAAAATGCGTAGATCTATTCGTATTTAAATTCTCATGTGTACATTTATTACATCTGAATAGAAGAATTTTCAGTAAAGTGTCTCCAGACTTTTTTCTTAATAAAAAAAACAAAAAAAAGATACATACCCACAGAAACCAATAAGGAAGCATCTTGACCTCTTGCACTACACAAATTACTGCTTCGCTAATCTCATATTCTATCTAACTACAACGGAGTACCTTTTGGCTTTGTTCCAACCTCACGCTGCAAATGGGGCTTCTAATCTGAGTTAGGATATGTTTTTCCCCTCTTGATTTATTGCTTAAGTGGGGGGTGGATAATAGAGGTCAATAAACTGCGCACTCATACCTTCCTTTTTTTCCCCATTTTTTTTTCATACATATGAATGAGTAACATCATTTCTGAGAAGATTTAATTTAAAGTCCTAAACGGTAGCACATTGGGACAATAACTTGCGCTCAGGAACACGGAGTACATGATGAAAGGATGAGAGAAAGGTGCTTTTTGGTCTATCTGTGGTTTAAATTGCTAATTTAAATCAAAACTGATATGTTTTAATCAAAAAAACCAGCAACAAGAGCGGCGCTATTTATAAGTTTAACATCTTCACTCTCTCTCTCTCTCTCTCTCCTGGTACTAACAACTATTCAGGGTACCAACAGGAGGCCAAAATCTTTTGAAGTTTTTAATCTTGGGGAGAGAATAATTCAATCTCTTCGGACAATAACTACGAATAATGAATCTATAACGTTTTTAATTCAATCCACTTTTGTTTTATGATCTTGAAGAATTAATTATTTTTTATCATTTATTAAATTACAGATGGAATATTCAAACCAAAGTTTCTATTAAAAATCTACCCGTAACAGTTTAATTTCTGTGTCTATTTTATGAAGAATTTAATTAAAAAAAAAAGTGTATTTTAATAAGATTTTGATAAAAAAAATATTGCTGCACAGCAATTTTTTTATGCTTGAAAAAATAGGCAAAGAACAAATGGAACAAAAAAGCTAGGGGAAAAAAGGAAGGATAAGCTGGAATGAATCCATACAAAAACTTACGAGATAAAAAAAACAAAAAAACTTGTAAGTAGGGAAGTATCAGGTAAAGATCTCGAGAGAATGAAATTGGTTCAAATACAGTCCATAGGCTTCCGAAAATCAAATGAAGAGACAAAAGAATTGGTGGTGACACCACCAAATCATAATTTTCGACCCACGCACAGTCTTCCTATATTCGATTGGAAAGCCATGGAAAATCTGAGGGATAGGTCACTCAAGAGGTCAAAATATACACCAAAACCGCATAAAATAAGCAATCAGTTTTTGTCTCTCATCCATGAAACGTTGTAAAACCATAAGACATCAGTACTGTAGATGGATTAAGGTCATGTTTTATCATAAGACAAGTCCTTGTCGCAGTTGATGTTGTCATTATCATTTCATAATCAATTCATAATCATTTCTGATCAATTCAACTGGCAAATCATCTATCCCGGAGATTTTTCCATTCTTCATTTTTCTTAATGCTTCTTCAACCTCTGCCAGACCTGTTTTTCCTATTAAATCCTTCATCTCGATATTCATTTCAGTTTATTTCACTATGGCGTTCATCTTTGTGCAAAAAATTTCTAAAATAACGTAACCGCATAGTAGTATTAGACTAAATATATCCAGAAACCCACTACATTTCAAATTTTGGAGACAAATTATTGTAGAACGTTCACTGATAACTATAGCTGAATGTTACAACGGACTCTGTAACCACCCACCAAAAAAAGTGGTGGGCAGTTACAGAGTCCAAGAACTCATTTAAAATGTACAGTAGCACCCATAACAGCCTTTGCAAAAGTCATACATCCTGTCATAAATAACATTTGTCGAAATTTGTTTATTTATTGTATTTCAAGCTCTAAATAAAGAGATTACTTCGATATGAATTATGAATCTGTATAAGACAAAATAGATAGAAAATATCCAGAGAAGATAAGGATGTAATATTACATTCTAGTTACATCCTAATTACATTCTAGGAATTCTCGAGAATGTAACGTAAATTACATATTCTTTTTCAATTCTACTATGTCTTAACATTGCGTACTTCATTAGAGCCTCCATAGCTTTATTAAATTTATTTCAATGTGTATCTCCGAAACACACATGGAGCTAGAAACGATTATAATGAGAATTTATACATTTGTAATATACATAAAAAATAAATTATAAAAAAATTCCAGCTCTTTACACTATCTTCACTTAGACATGAATTATATAATTGGTATTTTTCCACTCTCCGGGCAGACGGCAGAAAGCATTTTGAGTGAAATAAAAAATATACTTATGAAGAACACGAATTTATCTTTCTCTCATATTAAGTTTGCAAATACAATAATTCCCAAACATTTACGTGTCTGAATGAGCTTTTCATGTTCCGTGCAAGCTGGCACGCGGAAGCTACATTAGGCACGCGTTTCACCTCGCACGGTCAACTGCGCAAGATATAATAAAAACAGTGACGAAATAAAACTCGTTGAAGGGTATAATTTAGGTTACTTTTTTTTTATTAATTTCTTTCTAAATTACTATTCTTTTAGAGAATGCGCGTATTGAAATAAAAACAGATCTTAATATTTTTCATTTCTGTTATTGTCTTTTTGTTCCTATTCACACATCTCTTTAATGAATGGTGTCAGACAACCATTTCGACAATAACGCACATAAATAGGTATTTAAACTTGGTTCTTTTCATTATTCCTTTAGCCCGTTCTAACATATCACGTTCAGAAAGATGTAAAACACATTCTTGGCATATTAAGCGGAGAATCAATAAATCAGTTTATTAAAAGCTTCATTTAATTGGTTCCTTAGAATAAGACCGAAAAAATCAATTCTAATTTACCAGTCAGAGCAAAGAGCAGCTACGGAAAGGCTATTGTAAGATAAGACAGAAGTCGGAGCACAAAAATGCTTTTTTCCCCCCTTCTTTCCCAGTGCATTTCTTTAGAGCTGTTTAACGTATGCCACCATGAATCTCGGATGGGAAATTGAGATAGCGATCGTTTACATTCCCTCCCCCACACATGTACTTCCTTCTTGTTTTTCGTATCTCCGATAAAAGATCTTATAATTTATAAAGGCATTGGTTTTTTTTTTCTTTTCGTAGACTCTTAGTAGATATTATCTAAAACAGTATCATTTCTGTTATCTCTCTAAATGACATGCAGGGAACTGAAACCCTTGGTAGCATCATGAGCCAACGCGAACTGGCTGTTAGAAGGTTAATGGGCTGTTCCAAATGTGGCCCATTGAAACAGATCCCTGAAGCAGAAATATCGTCATATTGCAGCCATAAATTTTGTTCCAATTCAGTTCACAGTACAGACTGTAGTTTTTATTAATACTAGAACTGTGTTCAAAGAATTTTGGTGCTGAAAAGCGTGAATACGAATAACTGGCAGTCGATACTAGCAAAGTATTGAACAGCATAGCACAAACTTTTATTCAGAGGCGAATGCTGGTCTTGAAATTCACGCTTGCTCTTGTTATCATTCAGGGAGTGAGAGGTGTGATTGAAGTCCAATTAGCGGAATAATGAATTACTGATCACTTAAAACTATATAGTTAGAAATTTATGTACATTTAATCATACAAATACAATATTTATTTTACAAATGATATTCTATCTTTTTCAATTTAGCTACTTGAATACAAACTCTACCCTACGGTTGTTCTTTATGAGCTGGTCAATAACCTTGTCATAAAAAGTTGGTTATAACTTAATTTTCCCAAGCAACACGCACACTTGTAAAGGCTGACTGAAGCTCACTAGAACTACTTTGACTGCGTATGGCCTGTGTTTAAGCAACAGAGTGAGACGACGTGAAATGGCTATGCGCGTGCATGAAATCACAGTACTGCTGCGAGAAACTGGAAGCTCCTGCAACCGAGCAAGCCAAGGTTTGACTAGACGAGCAAGCATCGGCCTTCGATTCACAACGCAAAGCTCAATTATTGCCGCGCAAGCTTAAGACGTTTTCTGTCTACGAAAATAAAAGCCTAAATGGAATGCTTATAAATGCATGCATTTATTAACAAATAAATATTACTTCTTTCTCAATTAATGAGCTTGAGCAGCAAACATAGCAAGCATGGAGAATTCGCCCCTGCTTTTATTAAGTCTCTCTTTCTCAAGACTACCATATCTTTTGGCAGTTTTTTTTTTTTTTTAAATCCTTGGGCATGCTGGTTTGGTCTCTGAAGCCGAACAGCTTTCTTTACATCTGCGAAAATGATTATGTAGCCAGCACCTTCAGCCTTAGTAGTTCAGTTCGTACAAACGAGACCTTTGTTTCGAAAGGTGGGTCCGTCCATCGCATGAGAAACTTATCGGGTCTTTTCAATCAAATGGTGAGTTAGCAAGTCTCATACGGAGGTAGGGGTTTTCGCCCAAAAAAGTCGAGTTTTTCGTCCCTCAAAACAGGCAGACCAACCACGTGAACACACACATTAGGGGACCCTACTTATCCTGATGGCCGGGTGGGATTCGATCAATAATTATGCCGTTATACAATGGTTTTCCAATAATTCGAATATTTATACGTACTTAACTGGGAGCGATATTATCGTGCTGCATATATTTCAAAGAAAAATATTTTAAAAAGAATATTCCTATTGCACGGCGACCTGCGAAGAAAAATGTAACTATTCTTAATCTTAGCTAAATGTAACAGAATAATAAAAAGCCTCAAAATGATTTTTTTCAATGTAATTAATCCACTCTGATAATCCAGTCCAATCTACAGTAACCAATCAATAAATATGATTTGAGAAACCCGAGACCATGCTGTTTCTTCAAGAAAGACGTAGAACATGCTAGAAATAAGCTAACACTTGAACAATTCCGATCTTTGAATCTGCATCCTGGAATACCAGCTGGAACTTCGTGCGATTTCAGCGCTGTTTGAATTTCTCAGGTTTCTTAGGTGGCCTCTTATAAAACATTTCATTTTCATTCAGAATTTCTGAAGAAAGATTTGAAATATTTCGGAAAATAATTTGTTTTAAAGATTTATATTTTTCATAAGACGTATGATTAGCTCCTGAGCCCATCGAAATTTGAGATATCCGACTTGAAGTGGCTGATTTCAAGATTTCGTGCGAAATGGCTCAGCTCCTGTGCTCAGATATTTCTCATTATAATGCAGACACATGCTGTCACGCATGAAAAATTCTCAGCTAAAAAAAAGCCCAATAAGAGAGACATAATGACGCTCTTAACAGCGGGATCTCCCAGACAGACTATTAGTCGCTTCTAAACCCTATTTAAATGTCTGAATTTTTTGAATATATTACTCTGGCAGGCATATCTTAGAGAAATAAAACACCATAGCAACAGTTCGTAGCCTATTTCGGATGGGGGATCCAGTTTTAGCTTCACACTCTATGAGTTTAATTGTAAGTAAAAGGCGTAGGAATTGGTATAAATATCAACTTTTAATATTTACTTATATACGGCACATCGGTGTCGTGTATAGACAAGGATTACAAGAGAAGGAACCGTATTCTTATTTTTCTTTGATTGTTAAAGGTTGCTGTGACACATTTTGCGAGGAAGGCCGTTCCAGATATTTTACAATGCGTGCATGTGTTCGCGCGTACACACACACACACACACACACACACACACACACACACACTGTAAACATCAAACATTGGATTAATCCGCTTTACTACCGTTCTTCGCAGACTCTGCGTCCCTTGCAACACACTCTCTCTCTCTCTCTTTCTATCTCTCCAAAACAGCATCAGAAGTAGAATCATCAGCTACTCATCTCATCTTTCCCAACTACAATCTTCACAATTCTTTCCCTCTTAAAAGAGATACTTGTTCTTAGGTGTGCTACAATATCAAGTGTCAGCGATTATCTAAACACGAGATCTCCTCTTCTTAATCTTCTGTGGTTCTGAATTTTCTTGTCTCATCTTGCCCATTACATTTAATTTGCCACCGCTTTTGCTTCTCTAGTACACAACGAAGTTCATTTTCTGCACACATATAAACATCTGTGCAGTTCACTTTTCCTGGGAGGTCTTAATGTGTACGATTTCAGCTACCCCCACCCCATTTTCTCAACTTCTATGAACTCATTCGGACGAAATGCCAAAACATTTGGTATTAGCACTGATATTATCCAAACTGCCAAACACAATTTTCTATGATCCTCAACACTCGCCCAAGACTCTTCATCTTCTTCAATTTCTCAGGTTTCTTAGGTGGCCTCTTATAAAACATTTCATTTTCATTCAGAATTTCTGAAGAAAGATTTGAAATATTTCGGAGAATAATTTGTTTTAAAGATTTATATTTTTCATAAGACGTATGATTAGCTCCTGAGCCCATGAAAATTTGAGATATCCGACTTGAAGTAGCTGATTTCAAGATTTCGTGAGAAATGGCTCACGAAATCTTATTTCGTGAGCCATTTCTCACGAAATTCTCAATTCTTAAGATTATACTAGGTTGTACCTTCCATATTCTTCTTATCAACATATTAAGTATTACTAACTGCAATATTATTCCACATAATGCCTGCGGTAGCGTAGGTAGACAGCGATGATATCCTTTGGCTGCAAGAGGCAATTCAAATCTCATCTACGACTTGAAGAACATTGAGGAGAGTTTTTTTTTCAAGTGAATGTGAATTAACTAGTCTCAGACGGAGTGAAATTTTTTTCCTTCTGTTAAAAAAAATAGAGAGAGACACATACACACAGTTGACCAACTGTAGACTGGAGATAACATTAATCGCTCTACCATTACTAAAAATTAGCTGTATAAGAAATCAAGTTACTTGGTTATAACGAACCGTTAGGCCTAATACATAAGATTGTATAACGTATAGAATCTATGCGTTAAACATTACTCACACTGTATGGGAAACGATGTAAGACAGGAAAGAGGAAAGTATACAGTGTAACTATCCATATACACAAAAAATTCAAGGATCAACAGACTACAACAGCCATTTCTAGGTAATGGTTCTTCCTTAAGAAATCATTGGACATTTTAAATAACTACATCTGCTAAATTTCGTATGTCGCGAGATATGTCGCGAGATATGTCAAGAGTGCTAAAATGTAAGAGGGAGGTTAAAAAAAAACATTAAGATCGCCTTATAAAAAGATTCTTATAGAGCAATTAAATACGAATAATGGGCAATGAAGAATTCAATCCTTCTGATCGAAATATAATTCATTCCGTACTTTTTTCTCTGTTTTTTTATATTGTATATGACCCTTTCATCTGCGTAGCTAAATCTGATTTCGTTAACTATTTTATACTTAATTATAATATCTAATTAAACTTCATTAGTATTAGATTAAAGTGTACTCGAAAGTAAGCTGAGAACTTAACTAGTCTTAGCTCTGACAAGTACGCCTTAATCTAATAATAACAAAGTTTAATTAGATATTATAATTAAAACATGTGGATGTGCTACTACTGTTATAAATTGAATTCTGAAACACTTAGTTCAAAACCAGATGGTTTATTTCGGTGTGTGCTTGGATATTTTCATGGGGAAAAGGTATGGAATTATTCATAATAACTAAACATAAATAAATTGACTAACATTACTGGCAAATAAAAACTTCGAATATACTTGCCTTCGAAAGTGATATCTATCCTGAGCTCTTTGGTAAAATAATCCCCTTGAATCTGCAAAATGTAACGTTCATATTTATATGGTAAACTCAATAGATTAAACTAAAAATAAAACTGAGTGAAAAAAGTGCATCAATATTATATTTATAATAGCGCAGGCCATTTTCACAATGGTCAAAGAGTTATTAATAACACCTCTAAGGATCAGAGGCAAGTTCTGATCCTTAGAGGTGTTATTAATATTAAGAGATGTTATTCATAAAATAAAGAGGTGCTATTCATAAAAAGAAGTTCACCACTTCTGGATTTATTTATTTTCTATTATAAAATCACATTTAGCTGAAACGATATTTTCAGTATACTTTAAAAGTTCGAAATGCGAGGATGACACATTTTATCCTCCTCCATTTTATGCAGGAAGAAGTACTAAATTAAAAGTTCTTGTGGAATGCGTTGATATTAACTTCTCTTCCTTTAATAATTACAGAAATTAAATTTCAAATTGTATTCATTAATAAAGGTATTGCTATAAATAATAAATCTATAATTTCAATTAGAAATAATTTATAAATAAAGTTGGGTTGGATAGGTCATGAACCTTACTCGACCAGCCGAAACATCGTTAGCCTCCAGTAAGTGCATAGTGGTTCTAGCACCAGGCGATAAAAATTAAGCCAATAAGCCATGCATGCTGTAAGGATATTGTTAGAGCTTACATGCGTCTTCTAAGACTACATTAATACATAGGCCATCGTATTCCTGTTGCTCTTTTTTCCCTCTGTCATCAAAACAATTGTTTGGCTAAGCGCTCATCTTCAATTCGTGTTTATGTTACTTTTGCTTACATAATCGATGTTTGCTCATTCGTGAATGCTAGCAATGTGAAGTTCCTTCAGAGTATTTTCATTTTTTTCATACGATTCTTCCACTGATGTCATCTATTTACTCTCCTAACTTTTTTCCCTGTACTTTCATATCTGTGGTATCCAGTCATAGATCAATTCTTTCATTTCTAATCCAGCTGTCAGATCCATAAATGAAAGTTGGTTCGAACACTGTTTTGTATACTGCTGGTTTAGTGTTTTGGCAATTTTCTCTCTTATTCCATATAAATTTATTCAGCTGGCTACCCATCTTACCAGATTTGCTTATTCTGTTGTCTATTTCCAGATATAACTTGCTGTCAATTCTTTTGGCCGGTTTAAGGAATAAAAACCCAACTTTCTGGAAGGAAAACCTTACCACCGTCATATGAGACTATCTAACTCACATTCAACTGAAAAGTCCTTAAAAAGGTTCTCAGCATCGAACCAAAGGATTTCGTCTATACCGACTGAGCCTACCACGATTCTATGCAGCATTTAAAATATCAAATAAAAAAAACGTACTGAACACATTTCTTTATGCTTCCCCAAACCCCCACGGGGTTTACCTTCATTTCAGAGGGTTCTGTACGGAAGTGACGTGTAAGCTTCTTAAGTTCTATACTGTCAGCTTTCATCAAGATTTCAGATTATCATCACGGGTGGGCACGCATGCGCACACGATGAGGTTGTTTCAGGAGTGTGTATATATAATGTCATGTTATTTTTCACATCATGTTCCAGTAACACCTGACCTTAAGACCGTAAAGATAAAATTTCCGGGAAAATGTACGTGTATCGTATGGTGTTCTCAAATTTAGGATATTCTACTATCACACGTGCATTAGAAAGCATCGTCTACTATCCAGCTGACCCACAAAGGTTCAGAAAATGTCATATGTAACTTAATTAAGGTCGTAAGTGAGATTGATCACTGAAAAAGAAGCCACGGCAAGAAATAAGAAATCACTGGGTTGGCATTTCTCCAGACTACCCCCCCCCCCTCCTTGAATGACTAGTAACAGTATAAAAAAAAAGAGGCCAGAGACAGACTAAACAAGCGTCTGTTGAGGATGATCTTCTAACAGCTGTTTTTTGCCCAGGAAAGAGCAGTAAAGAAATACCTAAGAGCTTCGTTTATGGACTTTTGGTTGAGAAAACTTCTGTACTATCATTATCGGAATGAGTTGTGTATCTTGGCCGCAGACAATCTTTGATGAATCGGAGTGAGACGAATCTTGACTACCGAATATCGGATACAGTACGCTTTCAATAGTCCAATGTGAACATTAAAGTTATCTGAAATCCGTTTATCGCATTTACTTAAATTGATACTTTATATCAATCATCTCGTTACTGTGACAAAGTCTTGGGCGTATGTCATCATTATGCACTTGGCTGAATTATGATCTGCACCCGTCTATCATCCGATTGAACGCCTTTCAAATTTGATCTTTTAGTAGTACCGTTTTCCACTGGACGTAACAAATCCTTAGCATAATTAAGGATTCAGCCATCCTAGCGAGACAACTAAGCATCATGGGTAAATAATTAAACATGCAGGCGTACACGAGAATGGAAAGCATTGTTGTAATCAGAAAAATCACAGCTGAACTGTTTAAAACAGGAAGGATATCTCGTGGAACCTTCACGAGAATTTATAATTCGTGAGGTAAAGAGCTCAATAAAATCGTTATTATTAAGCTCATTAAATTAGAATTCCAGCTAAATGTAATCATTATTACACTTAATCACTGATTTACTTTATACATCCATTTTCCTTTTAAATTACAATCGATTTAATAATTGCTTAACTGCATTCAGAGCTCCCGTGGATGAACATCATCTCCAGACAGAGTGGTCGATTTAATGCAACTTCCAATTTCATTTGCTTTAATCAGATTAACGAATTAGAAATTGGAAAGGAAAAGCTGTCTTGAAATTTTTAATACATATACAAGAGAGAGAGGATCAATAAGAATTACTGTTTTGATCACTTGGTATGGGTGCTGTCTAAATATTAACAATTAAAAGAGAATTATCTGCATTTATTTCCGAGTTGCATGATGTACAGAAAGGATTGTTAAATAAGCTACTTACAATGCTTATGTAAAATATATGGTTTTCAGCTGGGTTTAAGTAGAAGTTAATCACATGGAAACGGTAATCAGTTACGTAATCCAAGTACATCATTCGCACACCAAAGATGTGCCAATAAGAGATAATTAACTCAGTATATTTAACAAGAATTCACAAAGAAATTATTTGCAAACAAACAAATGGCAATTTCTCATGTTATTTGCTTACGTGACCGAACTCTCAAAAACCTACATACAGTTTAGACGAGTATGTCGAATATCAAAATGAAAAACAATATTAGACAAAAGTGAATGTAAGGGCATGTAAAATTACACTCCCATTTCAAAAACATTGATTCTGAGCCGAAACGGAAAGGCAATATAATTTCATACAGACAAAGGTGAGTACTACGCTAGTGTCAGATATCACATCAAACAAGTACACACTCCAGAAGATGCATGAATGCACGTGAAAATGAAATGATCTAGTGGTCACGTTTCTAAAATTACAAGGAAGTGTCGTGTATGAGACCGCGCAGCCAGTTATGTTCTGAAGCCAACGAACTCGATACCTACCCGGTTCCTCAAAAAAAAAAAAAAATCTACAGGCAGGACGGACAATAATACCGTACTGAAAATTAAAAATTTTCTTTTCTTTTTTTATCATTCTTCTTATAATATTTTGTCGTATAAAGAATAAAAAGAAAACCAGTCACTATATATATGGGATGAACTCAAAGTCTGCCACAAGTTTATGCGGGTTAGAATCCGCAAGTTCAATATGGTACGCTTGTATACAACCATTACGATTTACCACTTGAGACTTAAGAGAAATACTTAAATTATCACGTCTTATCCGCATTGCCCTCTGTACGTGCTTGGACCCTTTGTGTAATATATTAGACGAAGTCATATTTTATAGGTAGCACATCAGACACGGAGGATGCATATACAAATACACAGCAGACCGCCCAACTTCATTATTATTGGACGTGGGTGTACGGATATAAAACGGTTTCATGTTCTCATCCGATTACTGACTTTGTTCGGAGCAAATTAAACTATCTTCGCGACATGGCGCAAGATCGCGTAGTTGAACGTGAAAGTTCAGCAAATTATACAAAGAGCTCGCTAAACAACTTCAGTCTGTAAATTAGTTATTGGTTAATATATTCAAGTGGCGTCCGTATTCCTTCCGCCTGCTGTAATTAGCTTACCGATATTTCGAGTCTTGTTCTTTCTCGGGTGGTTGAATGAATATTTAAAAAGCCTTGTCCTTTAATCAGTTACGTGAAAATGTCGTGAATGCACAACAAGCAGTCCACTCCCAGCACGTCTTGTTAAACCTGCAACACTGTGATCTGATGCTCGAACGTGATATCGCAAATGGCGCCATCTATTTATTAATACCGATTTCTATCTGCAATCAATATACGTAGCTTTCATCCGAAATTCTGGAACTTAATGTTATCCGTGAATGTTTAGTTGCTTAATTCGCGTCAGTAATTAGATAAAAAAATAATAATAAAATAAGCCATCGACATACACATCTGTTTACTGGTCGGCTAAGTTAGATCCAAAAATATGGAACGATAGGAAAACTTAGTTGTTGTTGTTTTTTTTATAAAAAAAAGTTGTTAAATAATTAAAATAAAAATTTTGCGCGATCCAGATTGAACAAGTGTAACAATACTGAAAAATGGCAGCCTAAACAATGTTCCAGAAATAATTCACAGGGAACCTTAACAGCAATTTATTACAGCTATAGTAAAGAAATTTATTACGAATATGAAAACTTATTTTACAAAATAATAATAAAATCCGCTAATAACGACTTTTATTCCCAGAAAGTAGGCGAGGCTATTTAGTCCTAACTTTTGAAGACTGACTTTTGTAGCTAGCCTTAGCCAAACTCAGAAACCTAGCCCATAACTTTGTGGCTATAATTGGCACCCGGAGAGAATACGACAGACAACTGTTGCTATCTCGTGGTGTCTAACCCTGCATTATCATTATTATTGTTTGAGTCCTATGGTCGATTTTTTTGATTTTAAGGAATGAAAAACCCGAGTTTCGCAAGAAAAAAACCTGCTTGCCTATGCCAGAGGTCGACTAACTCGAGATGATCGAAAAAAGGCTTAAAAAAAGTTCCTCCAGTCGTCGACTACAATCGAACTTAGAAAATGGTCTTTCTTCAGACGATCTAGCATTATGGATGCAAGTGCCATTTCCACAGGACTATACGGACCACCAGGAACTTTATATTTTCTAAAAAAAACGTAACATTTTCTACAAAATCATTAAATCTTATTAGTGGTAGTAATAATAACTAGAAATTGAGGATTTTATTCATTTTTAACCTTACAACCATAAATGGACCAAGGATTATATAATCTGGTAAGCTTGCTCTAGCGACCAAACATGGAACTATTTCAAGACACTTCAGGTGTTCGATGTACAAGGTGGAAGTCTCATGGCGGGCGATGACATTCATACATTACGTAAAGATAATCACAACCATCCATCCATGCCCACAGTGGGATTCAAACCTCTCATAATGGCTATTAGCTTTTGTCTGAAGAGAATACGCTGGCGAATGAGTCAACCGGGCTAAATATTTCAGAGTCACCTTATTTTTGAAACGCTGTGTTAGCATTCGGAAAAGGGATAAAAACGCCAATGATTATACTTAAACAACATAAAAGAAAATCTTCTAACCTGAATATTAATCTAGTACAAAGCTACACTAACAGCTATCGTAAATCCGGTGGCGCCTTGAGCTTTTAGCTCGTTCAAAGACGAAGGTTCTGATAACCAGCTTCTTAAATAAAGAGGGTCAGGCTTACCCCAGCGCAGATCACGCTTATTTAGCCTGGCCTGCGCAGTATTTAGCGTATAATTTCATGTTTTACATCGTTGTTTTATAATTTGAAGATGATTTTAAGAGTACAACGAAAAGAGAGTATAACATTGTTGAAAATAAAGTAAGATTTATTTCTGTTTATTCAACAGTTTTTTTTTCCTTTTTTTTATCATCAATATTCGTAACACTAGCATTTCCTTTATAAATATTTTAAAAAATAACGAATACCACTGCTTTCTCCATTTCCCTCAAATGCGGTACATAGTACGGATTGGTAGTTCGGAATATTCAAGAAAGCGACTCTTAGAATCGTTGAAGTAGAGACGGTGAGTTGTCTGGAATTCACAAAGGAGCTCTTGACATTTCCATAGAGATTTTAGCAAGCTTCCATCCCACTGTCCAGTTTCTTTTCTTGTTACTCACTGCGTAGTATCATGAATGACTTTTATACCTTTGATTTCTCTGTTAATGCAAAAGCCTTCCCATCCCAGATGATTCGGATGTCATCCTTATAATGACGATTGTCATCGCTCATTATAAGACCATCGCACAGTTTATTTATCTAGAGCACGACTATTACCAAATTACCTAATGCTTACTACCCCCACTACTGTTTAGATGGATTTAAAACTTTTCGCGACATCATCATAAAAGAAAAATAATCCACATAATTGGCTATGTTGTCAGACATATACACTATCTACCAATAATTGCCCGGATACACCTGTTATTTGAAGTTATGGAACATTCCAGGTTTGTTAATAACATAAAAACCGGTGTATAGGAAGCAGTGTTTCATCGTAGCAGTTGAATACAAATGGTATGGCAACACGACGTGGACTCAGTGACTTCGAGAGAGATCATCGTGGACTGTCACACTGGTGGCATGTCCATACGTGCCATTGCCGCTCAACTGAAGCATCCGAAATCAATGGTTGGCAATGTGATCAACAGATGGAGACGTTCTGGCATCACTAGTGCAGGAAAACACCCAGGGCATTCACCGAAAATGACTGACAAGAGACAGGAGAGTGTTAAAACGGGTGACACGCAAAAAACGGCTGCAATAGGTACAGACTATCCGTGATGAGTTCCAGAGTGCCAGTAACATCATGGTGAGAACTAATACTGTGAGAACTAATGCCTTTGAAAGAACTCCATTTAGTGGGTTTCCACTGGTACACAAGTCAAACAACCCAACAACGAACAAGGTGGCTTGTCTGGCTTGCTGTGCTTGCAAAGAGCGTGTGAACTGGACAATTGACCAGTGGAAAATGGCTCTGGAGCGATGAATAAAGGTTCACCTGTTTCCAGTCGGATAGCAGGGTGCGGGTGTGGAGGCAACTTGGTGAACGCTTGTTACCACAGTGTGTTGCCCACAGTAAAGTTTGGTGGTTGAGGAGTAATGTGGTGAGATGCATTCGGCTGGTTTGGAGTGGGATCACTGGACGTTGTCCGTAGTTCGATGAAGGAAACTCAATATCTTGATATTCTGGATAATGATGTGCTGTCTACACTGTGGAGTTTTTATGGAACGAACCCGTGTTCCTATCAAGACGACAATGTCCCATGCCACAAAGTTGCAGCTGATATGGAACGGTATGAAGAGATGGTTGTTAAACGACTGCCCTGGCCTGCACAAAGTCCTGGCCTCATTTCCATCGAACACATGTGAAACGAATTGGAGCGCCGATAGAGATCCAATGCAGCAAGTCCTCGATCGTTCGCTGAACTCAGTGCTGTTTTGATGGAGGCATGGAGACAAATTCCACCTGATGTCTGCCACACATTGGTGGAAAGCCTCCCTCGAAGGGTGCAGGAGGTGATCAAAGCCAAAGGTAGGCATACCCGATATTACGTTTCGCTTGCTGGTATCAATTGTAAATTGATAAAGTTTACGGACAGTTATTAGTAGACAGTGTATTCTAGTGCCAGGACAGTTTTCCAGTTTAGAGAAAAGAAAATGAATACTGTCCTCTTTTTCATATTTCTCCGGAGTCTTCTAGTGGAATCTGATATTCAATGGGTTACTGATCCCAAACCAAATCATTCAAGCTGTTAAATCCGGAGCCTACTGTGCTCAGTTAGTATATATGAATGTTTTTGTTGCAAAATACCCAGATTCGAATTCGGTCTTTGATATGAAGAACCATTATCAGGTCTTTACAATCAGATGATGAATTAGTCGGTCTCATACAACAACAGATGATTTTCTCTCCTGGAAACACTGGGTTTTTTATACCTCAGAACAGTCAATGTTCTGTTCAGAACTGTGTCCGGTGAACACAGTTCTACAGACATAAAATACTTAGCTCTAGAGAGATGGCAAGCCGACCGCATAATCAGAGGATTCAATCCGTCATGGACAAATGAAAAATGGACGGCTGCTAAATCCGTTCGCATAGTAAAAACGTATGCGTGTGGGAGGGGAATTCTCTTAATTTTTAATTGAGTTAAGTGCTACTGAAAAGAGTGCTACTCCATTTATTCATTCTCAAAGTGGTTCTCCATTTATTCATGCTAGAGAATTCTAGATCCCATTATTAAGAATCCTCGGTCATTATGAAATAATGAGGGTGACGGAAATGATCAACTGAAATGAAATATTCTTGAAATGGGCATTAATTAAACTAAACAGATTAGTCATTATCATCCGGATGATAATGACTAATCTAATGACTCAGCTCAAGGATGTCGAATAGCGTCAAAGAGCGAGAGAGAGAGAGAGAGGACTGATTTAATATAATGAAGTTCTAGACCATGGCTAATGATTATCACCGAGACTTTTCATGCAATATACTCAGCGACCTGAATAATTCCGTAGACTTTACCCCTTCATGTGTGATACGTGAATAATACTCTTCACTTCTATTAGAGTCATTATGCGATGATAGAAATATCGCGCACTTTATGCATCGCATTCATTACTGAAAAATCCATTGCAGAATTGCATTTCACACATCGAAAACTTGCTTAAATGTACAGCTAGGAATTGAAAAGGATCGCTTTTGGTAGAGGAAATTATTGCAGAAGAAAGCTTACTTAGATTTGGTAATCTGTGGCATCCCAGTACAAATGATGCGAGAATTTCCTCTTTTTTTTTTTTTTTACCTTCCATTTTGAGTGACAGAGGGCGCTGTCTCAGTCCATTAAATATATACTTTTGGAAGAAAAATTTTCTTTTGAGCTACAAGAGAAGGTTCAATCTATTGACTTCTCAAATCTGCAAGTTAATCGTCAGCCATTCAATTTTTCACCAGCAAAATAAAATAAAACAACTTCAAGAATTCTACAAAAAATAAATTATCCATAAAAACTTGTATCTCGACAATCAATCGGTATCAACAGAGACGGCTGCATTCTTGATAGGATTGTGTTGAGTATTTCAATGATCAGGATGAAACAGTTGTTATATTTTCGGAAACTGCCAAAAATAAATACCATTTTCAATCGCATCAACACTTGAACCTTGTACGCCTTCATCAGTCGTAGTAAAAATACTGACAACACACGTAGTCGATAAAAACAATCACCAGAGTGATAGCTTCGCACTAAAAACTACCGCTGAATATTTGATCGGTTACTAAAAAATCTTTAAATTAACTTGGTTTTTTTTTTTTTTTCAAAATTTATTTTAGGCTCAACGTCATGTTAAAATACCTGTGAGATGATTTTTAAAGCTTACGCTTAAATACAAATGCAAAATGGCAGTATTTTCAGTGACACCTTAAAACCACATATTTCTGAAGTATGTCTAAACACACTATCAGCAGGAAGAGATTGTTTTTCTACCTACAGTACAGTAGGTAGAAAAACTTTCGATTACAGTATTTTCATTTTTTTATCTCGCTTTCAATTTTTATTTTCGTTTTCAATTCTCTTCTGATCTTCGATGCGATGTTACCAACCTAACGTCAATTTCTTGCTGAAGTACTACATCTTGTTTTCCCAACAGATGCATGTACACACACAGACGAACCGTTAGTAAACAATTTTAAAGGCTAAGATGAAGTTATCCATCTATGGCAAAGGAAAAAAGCATATAAAAACATCCTTTTTTAGAATCTCAGTAGCTTCGATGGTTTTTGTAGACTGCAAACTTCTGTTTATTCGTTTTTTAGGAATTTTACTCCCTGCGGCCTTTACAAATACTTTTGGTTGTGATCAAGACAACGGGGGAAAAAATTTATAACGGAAGGCTTTTTTTAAATCATTTATATCTCAACCCCGTTTTTTAAGTAAATAAGAAACTTATGAGAGATTTCTACGGACTCGCTTACAAACAGAGACGAAACATAAAAATCGACGCTGTGCTGTATTCAACTGAAAGAAAGAGAACTAAACATTACTGCAATGAAATTTTAGTTTATTGAATATCGACTGCACGGCAGAGATTCGCCTGCCCACAAGGAAAATAAAATAAATGGAGATGTCCAAAATACGAATGCTACAAAACTATAAATCATTCATCAGAAACTAATGGAATGAGTTATTTTTGTAGTTCTGTAGTTCATTCATCAGAAACGGATGAATCCCTGATTCATCCGTTTCTGATGAATGAACGACGCCATAATTTTCTGATGAAAATTATGGCGTCGTTAATGTAGTAAAAATATCAGAAATATAATTAATTAGGAAAACTCAAATTAATAACCACTGTGGAAAATAATGGAGGGGTGGTTTCCTTTAAGAAGCTGCCACCTTCTTATGAAAGGAATACCGAAAAAATTTATCGGCACATATTTTTTTAATGAGTCTCACCCACAAAAGGTTGTAGGTTCGCATAACCGTACGTACAACCGACAGTGGGGTAAAGGTTAAATAATCCGGAAACTGTTCTAGAGACCAAACATGGAACTGTTTGCTTATTGGAGGGGTTTCCGCTAGAGACCTGGGTGGTGACTTCACACTGGGCGATAAAATTCATCTCCCACCTAGACATTCACAAACATCCATGCCCATACTGGGATTCTAAGTCGCAGCCTTGTTGGTTAGAGGGCGGATACGTCAACCAAGCAGATAAATATTACTATATCGCACATTTGTTATTGCGAACATAACTTCTCATTTTCCACATCACAAATAAATTTGCGATAAATTTAAGATTAAGAAATCTATTTGGTTAAATTATTTTGAGAGGCTGTAGGATAAAAATCACAATCCACGGGGCTAAAGTACAAATTAATTGTACTTCCCTTTTCACATATAGTTCTTTCCTAACTCTATAAGTCAATTGTCTTGTGTTCATCTTTGAGGATTGGAAGCTGTATCATTTTCCCAAATTCATCACGTGCATTTGTATCCGATAACTCTTATCGTGCGTGCGTGCGTGCGTGCGTGTGTGTGTATGTGTGTGTGTTGTAGGATGGAAAAACCTCAGTTTCTGGTATGAAAATTCTCTTCTACTTCGATTTGAGACTGGATAACTCACCGTAAGATGAATAAGTCTTACGGGGTTCCTAGATTACGAAACATTAAATCAGTTGAAATGGCTTAAATTACATTTCAAGTTGATCGTAAAACAGATACTTATTCTTTGAATATCTGCATATTATGAAACGAACTTGTCAAGCAGATTTTGTCTGTAAAATGGGAAACCGGAAGAATGTTTTAAATTATTACCGCCAACAAATGCTTGTATTATATTTGTTATCTCGGCTGTAGAATCTGAAAATTGGAGTTGGTTAGTTTAAAAAGATATTAAATATAAAAGGACTTGGTCGAGTGATACCACGTGATGTAGTACAATGACATAATGAATTTATGTCATTGTACTACATCATAACGTAACTATAATTTCAATAGGATAAGATGGTTAAAGTGTTATGCCTATAAAAATATTTTTGTACGTAAATTGCTTGCTATCCTGGCTGGTTTTTCTGTTTTACGAGAAGAAAAACTCGAGCTTCTGGGAGGAAGAAACTCTGCATCCACTGTGTGAGATCGATTAACTCGCCTTCATTTGAAAAGCCTGGCTCTTTCCACCCTAGAAGACATCCTGGTCTTTCCAATCAGATGACATTGCTCATACCGACTGATATTTTTACAGGAAGGTAAAAATAGAGACTCTATGTCAAAGTGAGTAGAATAAGGAATTGAGACAGCCATGCATTAATAGGATTTTAGGCATACGGGATGCGATAGATTAGAACACCACCAAATGTAGAACAGTATTCTAAGTTCGGGAGGAAATTTCTTTAGCGCCGCGGAGATGTGATGTGTCAAGAAATGCTAAAGGCATAATTCAGCTCAAGAAAAATAATATTATCTAGTCTAGAGCTTTGGATCTTATTACAAGTGATGACATATTGAGAAACGCAAATGGAGTGTTCATCACCCAAACTATGAACAGGATTTGAGATCAGTTATAGACGCTTGTGCAGGTAAAATGTTCTGCGGGAAAAAGGTGCAAAAGCCCTGGGATAATTTAGCATTAGGAATAATCCATCCAGTAGTATCAGTAGTGTACGAAATCGCAAACCAATATGCAAAAGTTAGGCTCTAATGGTGATTTGAGAAGTTGGCTATTTTTTAATCTATTTATTTCCGTTAAGAATCAATTACATTCTTCTTGATTTTTTAGCAATGTGCTGTTTATTATAAGAGCCTAAATTCTGGAGATTTTTAAACATTTAGGCTAAAAAGGAACCGATGAATTAAAAAAAAAAAAAAGCCAAACTATTCAATAAAACCTAACACAGCTAAGTAACAGTTGCTATTGATATTTTGGAATTAGAGCCGAACAGGGGAAGCTCGTTCACTGGTATTACGGAACTGCAACACCCCCAATTTTTCTCGATACATAAATATATCTATTAATTTATTTCTATTTGCTTGTAATATTTAATTTTATCATCAACGATCCTATACAATTCTTTTATTTTGTATAAAAAATAATAAAAATCCATCTTGTAACACTTAGTAGGGCGAAGGACGCTAGCAACACTGTGTTTACCACAGCGTCATATTGCTACGCGCGCAAGCATATGCACGTCGTGAGATGCGAGCTATTAGCGTAATGCGGCACTGTCCGTCGTGCAGTTCCACTGTTGTTTATATGCAGTTTGCGCCAGTAGTAGAGTGTTCGTAGTACTTATCATGTTTACTCCGCCTCTTTAAATATTTGGACATTACAATTAAAGACATAACATTTGTTATAATTTTTATTTTAGAACATTTTAGAACAGGTTATGATAATGGATTTTATTTTTAAGTAATTTTGAATTATACTAAACTGTATAATTTTATCGATAATAAATAATTAAATATAAAAATATATAATTAAATATAAAAAATAATAATTAAACATGAAAAAAAAAATATATTTTTTCATGTTTAATTTTTTTTTAATTTTTACCATAATTTTGATATTTTATCCAAACACATATACACTGTACTTACAGTGTGTATGTATATTTCGAAAGTTGCAGCACCCCCACGATTTCAAGCCACGAACCGCCACTGGAGCTGAAGCAACTGACCTCAAAGCCTTGTTAATGAATCATTGTCTTGTCGATAAATGTCTCTGGCTGGTTTGTTTGGCTTGTGTAGCAAAAACTGGAGCTACTCGGAGGATAAACTTCTTCCGCATATCAGACTAGCTAACTCACATTCAAATATGAAAAAACTTTATGAAAACTTTTTCATAAAGTTTATGGGCCTAGACAGGATGCGAACCAAGTCTTTCTCAAAGGTATATTCGATAACGACTTAGCAATCAAAAGATTTTCTTTCTTTTATTATTATTATTATACAATCAAAAGTTAGGTCTCATTATTTTTATTCTGATATTAGTGTCCTATTTTTGAAAAGTGATTACTGCTATTTGCGACAAATAAAATGATAACAAAGAAAGGCAAGTAACCGTTTACTTATGTTATCAACCGTCCATGTTCAACCTTTTTGGGTAGTGTTTTTACCACGGGAAAAGCATCGTTATATTTCTTAACGGGTAAACTGGGTGGGTGTGGAATCAGACAGTAAATGTATACAAAAGGAAACTAAAGTATAAAATAGAAGTAACGAGGTATGAATTAAGTGTAGTGTGAGCTTGAACTCTGAAAGAAAAAAAAATGAACTATTTTAGGCAGGTTGCTGACGTTAGAAAAAATATGAAAACATTTCAGCTTACTAGCGTTCATTGACCCAGTTTGCGTTTCCTTGCTCGCGCGCTGTCAGCAGTGCTGCGATAATCTCTAAAGCTATCAAAAGGACATTTGTTCTATTTTGTTCGCTGTATTTATTGATGGTATTTTTGGCATGACGAAAGTTTATAAACGAATCTCTAACTAAAGTAAAAAATAAATAAATAAAAAGATAAAAAGAAAGCAGATGTTGTTAAAAAAAGACCAAAAGATGTTCCCAACACATAACCGCAGGCTAGCAAAGAACGCAAACAAATAGAATAAAAGGAAAGGGAGGACTGCCATAAAAACCGAATACCAACAGAACAAACAACTTTAAATATTTTTAAAGGTGAAGTTCACTTCATCTTTAACGTAAGAAAGGCAAAAACAGATCTGATCTTGACTACAATCACAAAATACTTGTCAGAAGCAGCTATTATTCGTTCCCCCCCCTCAAGCGTACTTAAGATTCCTTTTCTGATTTCAAAATATATATTCTGCCTGCTGGTAATGGAAGTTTTGAATTGAAAACAAACATGCCACCCAAATCATTCAGAACTCATGAGACATAAATTAGCATTTTAATTAAAAACAGATTGGATAACTTATGCAAATTATGTTTTCTTCTTTTTTTTATAAAATCTTCCATATGACTGATTTATAAGAAGATAAACAATAGTATATAAGTGTAAACGACAGAAGGATTAATAGATGATTTACGTAAGCAAGCTGTGTATTATTCTATTTTTAATTTAGAAAACGGTGAATTTGATCACCCGGTATGCGATCACTATCCTGCTAGAGAAAGATTCGCAGAATATCTACCACTCCAGATAAAGATTTTGGAAGTATTTAACACTCAAGAGAATGATTTCCAGAGTATGTAATTCTCTATAGGAAGATTTCCAGAATATCGAACCCTTAGTGCATCCATAGTACTATAGGGTTACAACTTTTCGGGATAAATTCATAAAATTTAAATAATAATAATAATAATAATAGTAATAATAAAATAAGCATAACAAAATAATTTCCGAACTCCGAATTGCGTTAGTTTCAGACAATATTTTTCGCATGGTGAGGTATTCATAAGTTTTCTACTGTAATGCACGATACTACAAAGTATGTTTTGTAATGTGTCGGAAGGAAAACAATAAATAAATATAAAGTATTAATTGAATAAAACAAGTTCCTCTTTTTAAAGATTTCTACAATAACTTCTTTGAAAAAAACTCACGAAAGAGAATAAAAAAAATGAAACTAATGACAAAAGGGGGAAAATGAACAATGAATTCATAAATCACAATTTCATGTGCTATGAACTGAACCAGTAGTCCATTCGGTTGCGACAAAGTCCTTTGAATGGAAAGACCTGGGTTCTAATCCCGTCTCTAAGACACAAAGAACCTTTATTACGGCTTTTCAGTTGAAACCGGTCTTATAAGGAGGTCACAGGGTTTTTCCCTCCTGGAAATTCTGGATTTTCATCCCTCAACCAAGCAAACCGATCAGGAGAACACATGCAGATGCAATTTACACAATATATATATATATATATATATATATATATATATATATATAAGACTAATTGCCTTAACTTAAAATTATGGTTACCAAATCCAGTCTGAGCAGGTAGTGGACCTTAAAGCCTGAAGCAGCAGAGATTATATTATTATCATTAAACTGAGAATACAGTGTACATTCTCAGTTTAATAATACATGAAATAATAATACATTTACTTCTAAATTTAAATTGGGTTTTCCTGTACTACATGATGACAAAGTATCGGCCTAATTTCGCCACTTGAAAACGTCAAATCTCGAATGTTATGACGCAGTAAATTTCTTCATTTTTCTGTTCTAGTTTACACACGCATATCATTTAATCTCGGAAAAGCCTTTATTTTATAGGTCGGGTCGCATTATCTATTGCAACAGCAACAAATAACATGAGCAGGCATTTATTAACAACTCTGTTTCTCTTATTGTTCGATTAACGTGCACGCAATATTAACGAATTCAGAAAAGTGGCACGTGATTGGTATTAATAAAGTGCAGTTTTGAAATTAAAATGAACAGATAATTGCCGTAAGATATATCGGTTTAGGTCAAAAAAGAATGTGATGAAATAACTACGACTGTCCTTTAAAATAATATTAGAAGCCTTCCCACTGTTCAGGGATCACATGACGTCAGATGAATTTCTGACTTACCCAAGAATTGATTTTCATGTGCCAATGCGGAAAAAAAATCCAAACTCCAGTTACTCCATATCAGTAACACATAGAAAGCGTCCGACTTGCATGGTCACCGAATACGTCGCAGGATCAAATTCCAGAAAAATAAAATAACTACATTTATCTGATAAGAAAATGAAAGTTGAATTGTTTGAAAAGTGATTTCAATGCCAGTCAAGATTATGCAGCAGGGTGTACATTGCATATTACGGTTTGTCAATTATGAGATTTCGGCATTTGCTATCTCAAAATAAGAAAAAGAAGTGAAATAAAAAAGTCCTGCTATTCCCCCCCCCCCCCCGGCCTCTGTAACCAAATAACACAACCTTTGCGGTGAGGGCGGAAAATATGACTAGCGTGCTCGATAAAATTCGAGCCAGGATCTTTCCAACCAAAAGACAAGTGTCATTCTTCTTGACTGTGTCGGAACGATGCAGATAACTGCAAGCAATATCTTGCAGGAAAGCATAAAAGTGTGTTTAGAAAAACCAAACACCTCTTCCAGAATTTAAAGTAATTTTGACGATCTTTGTTTTTCATTCTATCACGATTATTATGTTGCATTCACAAATCAATATTCCCAAAGAAAAGTTTAGAACAATTTTCCCTTATAGTATACTAAGACCGTGAACAGATTATAGGTTAAGAAGATAAAAAGGAATTACATTTGCGTGTAATATCTGTTGTAATATTTTAGAGAATTCTGACGAGCTATATTTCAGTAGAAAATGACAAGCGATTAAAAACACGCTAATATGAGATTTTGAAATGTCTAACATTCGGAGGTAGGAACGTCTATATTTGTCTTCTTTATTTGCTTACTAGACGCTATAAAACTTATGACTAATATTTATGAAATCGCCACACACACACACACACACGAGGCAAATGAAAAAGGACAAGACGACAAACCAGTCTGATTTACAGCTGAGTGGGTTTCATCAGGTGTGACGACATCAAGGGTTGTTCGCCCTTCGTCTAGTCTTCTTTTCGTACTACAGGAAGATGTGGGGGTGGATAATGAACGATCTCAGTTTTCTCACCTATCTTATCGTTTGGCCTGTGACCCTGGCAGGAAGAACTCCGTAAGGTGGAAAGGGAGATCACGCTGTGTGATATGGACCGAGTAGGAAACAAACGATAAGAAAACGTCAAGAAGGACAATGATCTTCGGAAAGTGTAAGAAAACTACTGAGTCTAACACTTTAACGAATGTTAACACGTTTCTTTTATACAACAGAGGCTCCTCAATGGCGATAGTCTTGTAGGGAAGTCATTAAAGTTAGCGAAGTGAATCGATAAAAGACTTGAATTCAATAGACAGACAGCCAGGGAGCTGATTATCCACGAGACTGCTCGTTATCGCTCGTACAACTAGTGAAGGGTCTCGAGAAGCCATCAAGAGCTTGCAACGGTGACCTGAAGGCGACACAATCAGTGTTATCAATAGACAAAGGGTGTTGCCGTACTGTGAGCGATCAGTCTTATCGAAAGATGAAGTGTTTAGATGAGATATTTTTTGAGATAAGAAAAGAAAATCGCTTCTTAAACCCTTTTCTGTCTTTACGACGAAAAAAAAAAGCCTTTCCGCAAGTCATGTATAAGCAATGTCATGTTACTGAAGTTCGAGACGATAACTGATGGCGATATCTTCGTAACTTGTGTTTAAAATCCTTAGACTGTACTACTTGAGACGAGAAAAGGACAAAAAATACTTGTTTAAAAACTTTACAAATGCAAAAACCTTTGCATTATCTCTGTACTAATTAACAGCAGGATAATCATACTGACGTATGATTATTCTGTTGCGTTTCAGCCTTGAATACACTATTAATTTTCCATAATATGAGGTGGAGTTATTGCTTTTCCCAACTTGTCATCCTATGGAAAACTTCGTTTCTAAAACTTCATAAAGTAAACGTTTATGAAGTTTTATAAACTAAACGTTTATAACTTAAGTTCAATGAACTTAAGTTATAAAGTTATGAAATTACTTATATAAGTTCAATTTTTGTCACAAGTTGAATCAAGATCCTCTAAAAACACAAAACAACTCACAAATCACATACAAGTTTGAAAGATCATTTGAATAATTCGCAATGACAAAATCATTCATCTAGAAGGAAATTCTACCTACAAAATAAACAAAACGGACAGTGGCTATCTTTAATTACGTAGCACTTTCTTGATAATATTCTTGTGACATGAACAAACATTAAAATGCAATTAAAGGATTTTTTATTGCGTTTTACGTCATTCTTTAAAATTCAAAATGACCATATTCGAATTGTTTCACAGCATCATGCGAGGATTAAAATTTTATTCAAAATGAAAATTAAGGTCTGCAGATTAAGAAAAAGGCATGCGTGCACACATTGCGCGAAAAAAAACATAAAGTAATGAACAATTTTCTGAGTTGTTAATACTTTGTATTCGTAACGAAATTGATGCTAAACAATTAGTACAAAATGAAACAGTTTCATCTGAATAACACTCAAGAGAAAGAGTATCTAACCCTCAGTTTCTCTACACCAATCTAGTTGTCTAGGCAAATCAACAAAAAACATCGTAGTCCCCAGCAAAAAAATAAAAAAATAGCTGTGTTCTAAGAAAATAAATGAAATTCAGCATAAAAAATACTTGTAAAATGGATTAAGCAAGCAACACAATAAAAGAGAAAAATAATAAGAAAAAAATTCAGTGTACTAAAAAAGCAACTGTAATCACATTTCATAGTCATATTGCTTTGAGACGGCTAACAACTCCGTGTAAAAATATGACCGGTAAATGTGTTTACTTTTAAAGGTCAGCTGGTTCAGTTGGCGAACCAGCTGACCTTTAGGAAGACAGGAAATGACCACAGGGGAGAATCACACCTTAGAAGTTACAGAATCCAGTTGTCATTTTTTGTTGTTGTTGTTGTTGTTGTTGTTTAATAAAATCATGCCGGATTTAAACACGTGAAAGAAACTTAAAAGAAAAATTAAAATAATTGCATTCAGTCGAATAAGAATGTCAGTTACATCTTATTCAATTTTATGTTACTTTGTAGAACACCACTAAATGAAAGGATGAAGGTGCTAAAGTCGAATCTTGAAGGAAATTGTCATTTTTAAACACTATAAGAAAACAGCAATGAAACTATTTGCCACTTAAATGTTACATTTTTACACTTAAACATACCAGCTAGGTCGAAAGAATCACACTACTGAAGTCAAAAATGCATGTTGAAACTAATAAAATAAAAGAGCTGCTTGAAAGAGGGGAGAGATTGTTGTACTCAGATCGGCTGTACAAATTCCTAGTAAGAAAATCAGCTGATGCCTTTTATTCCCTTATTTAGAATAAGCGAGAATTAGAATAGTTTCAGCTTTTGAAGACTGAATGGGCAGTTCAATCTCCACCGGTAGCCAATCAGCAATACCTAGAGCATGACTATCACTAATTATAAGCAGCAACTGATGAAGAGACTGGCAAACAAGTGCTGCCATCTCTTGGTACTTAATGCTAAAAGGATATTTATTGTCTGAAATAGTGTGGGTTCTATAGGCGATTTTCTTCGACTAAGAAAATCAACAAGATCAACTAACTAGGGAACTGGTCAAAGAAAGGCTTAGAAAAAGTTCCTCCAGTCAGCAAATAGACTTGAACATAAGTCTATCTTCGGGAGCCTCACACAGAGGATGCAAGTGTCACTTTCACTGAGCTACACAGGCCTACTAACTTAATTTTGATATCTTACACAATAAAAAGCAAATAATAAGCTCACTCAGTATTTGAACAATTCCTAGATCTCATGAAATGAGCATAAACATGCAATTCCACAGCGACTATTACTAACTGGAGAAATTCAGGAAGAATCCAAGAATTGTACTTGACGTATGTTGTTTGTTTGGTGCTTCTTTTCAAGTTATTCCTCTTGAGAAGTTAGCAGATTTTTCATGAGTAATGTAGACGACTATCCAGTATTATGATTAAAGCTGTTTTAAAAAAGAATGGGAAAATATTTCCAGAGAACTTTCGGCTGATAAATCACATTAACGATCAAATGATCCAAAGGCATCATCAACAAGTATCGGTAAGACGTATTATAGTCTCTCTCTCTCTCTCTCTCTCTCTTACAGTTATAATTTCCCACAGAGTTTGTAGATTATCTTGTTACCGGTTATATTACAGCGCAGAATTAATAAGAGAGAAATTTCTATTCATAATAATCCCAAGTCAATAAGCTGCTAACAATAAAAGTAAGTATTGTAGCCATTATCCTCTTGTATTTTACGCTTGCAGTATTTACTAACTGCACGGAAAGATTGGCATACGGAAATAAACAAGTCTTTCTATTATTCGAAAAGAAAGAAAAAGTTGAGATATTTATAGCATATGGAGCAATAAGTCTTTAAACAGGATGTCAATACAGTTATTATATGACTAACATAAGTGATCTTTGCTTTCAATGGAGAGCTCAGAAATGTCTTCGCTGCCTGAAGACATTTTCTTTTATATGGGTATTAGAATCATACAATGTCCCTTACAGCACACGTGAGGGTAGTAATAATTTTATGACACTTTTGAGAGTATAACAAATTGCCAGCTGAATTAGGTTGCATCTGCTATCAACAGTTAAAAACTGACATCTTAGAAGAAAAACGTCTTTCAATCCAAGACTAGAAAGAAAAAAAAAATATAATGTAATAACCTTCATAAAATAATTGTATAAATTCCTATTATTACTCGATAACTATTATTATAACCAGAAAGAACCTAGGAGTTTATGGCGCACTCAAATGTTACCCTAAGGAATTAACAGCCATCCTGTGTCACTTACATACCAGAGAACGCTCAGTCCACAACATAAAAAAAAGAAGAAAAAAAAACGAAAAGCCATATTCAGTCATTTCTCTGAATATAAACTCTCTGATCTCTCTGAACATTTCTCTGAAGATAAAACTCTACCATCAATCGCCATTGAGAAGGCTTACCAGTTGTTCTGTGATAACCAATACAGATTCCACTATTCGCGATCCACAGCGGAACTCAACCTACATCAATCACCTCTCGACACGAGGTTTGCAGAAACCTACTCCTTTTTCTTGACATGTTCATTCTACAAGCTGCCATCTTCTGGTCTATTTTTCATTCTCTCTAATGGAGTATCCAGTTTCCTCTTCGATCTCGTGTAGGCCGCTAAGAATTTTTATAACAGCTTTTCATTTAAAGGTAAGTTAACCGGTTCCACAAGAAGTTGTCAGGACTTCCTACTCCGCAGACTACATTTTTCATATGTAAAACACGCAAACCGGCAAGAAGAATACACGCAGTTTGCAGACATGACATACCAGCCTGATACTCTTAGCCGCTTTGGCCGTAGTTCAAAACACAAACTCCTGACGCAGTTTCTGTTCAGATTATTTCTATGGTGAACTCTTCAGGAATGCACAAGAGCACTATTCTATCATCTACACTCTTTCTCTTATAAGTAAATGATCTTAACTGTAAATGATCGCAAATCCGATCCACAATTTTGGTGATTGCAGTACATACTATCCATTCTCCTTAAACCATTTTAACTGTACTCAAAATATTAAAACTATATCCAGATAACCAAGTCATCATTTATATTAAATGCACTAAATGCGGTCTATCATCAACAAATTCATATATTAAAATGAAAAATATCTGAATTACTTCTAACTCCCAAAACTATAGTGGTGCTGTCTATGGATGTTATGATACTAAAGAGAAACTAATATTTAAAAGCAACATCTCAGTTTCAACCGAAGCATTCTCAGGCGCACAGATGGGTAAAATATTTCGAAATTGCATATAGTAGTAACTTCACCGTGAGTAGGTCGAATTTAATAACATTTCTGATTTTATTAAATTGGATATACACACTACAATACAACACGCAAAAAAATGTTCAAACGGATAATCATAATTCAGTAGAAGTACATGGATGAAATCTGATGATATTTTATCAAGGCTCCGTATAAAATTTGTCGAGTCGTTTCAAGATTGGTTTCGATCCGACCAGTTGTAGAAGTAAAATTATAGCAAGAAAACAATTGTTCTCAATTGACATCGAATTTTTGAAAGTAAAATTTACTATTAAAACGTCATATGAATACGACCAAAAAGTCATCGGGCTTACCAGTGGGACACTCGGGATTTAATCTTAGGGGGAGAGGGGACGAGTTGAGTATACGATTTGAGAATACACACTACGCATCGCATGCGACCTAAGACTGAGCAATGATCGCCAATACATGAAACTCGTGATCTCCTCTGGCCCGGCTCGGACAAACGAAGTAGCGCTCGGTCCGACCGAGCACTACTTCGTTCGCCTTGTGTTCACAGCGGCCGTCATTCCCGAGAGATAGGATATTCCCACTTTATGTGACCGCTAATTCATAAGTAGTATAGAAATAGAAGACATGAAACAACATAAATAAAAAAATGAATAATAATTAGGAAAAGGTTTTTGGAAAATTTCCTTGTGTTTTCTTTTCCTTTTTCTTTGGGGAGTGCCAGGGCCCCTTGCTCCCCTCTAGGTGCGCCACTGGGGCTTAAAACTGAACCTTATCTAAAACTTTGACCATATTTTATTTAGTATAAACAAAGTTGTTCTGCCTAGTTTTGCGACCATAAATTATTCTACTGGAAAAAAAAATTAAATAAAATAAATTGGACTACGTGGGCGAATACTTATAATGGAGGTATTGCCATTATATAATTCCAAAATGTGCCTCGCAATTGAACCAATTAAGATAAATAGCAGGGTCCAAACAAATTAACAGAAGCTAAACTATTATGTTTAGTTAATTATGTATGCAATAATAATAATAATAATAATGTTATTTTTTTTAGCATTTTATTATTTCTCAGATAAATTACATACATTATATGAACACAATTATGCATAACAAATACTTTCTCGTACATAAAGTTTTTTTAATAATAATAATAACAATAACTGTTTACAACGTATATTATTATAATATTCATAATGATGATTATTACAGGTGTTTCTTTGCAAATTTACACTCTATACATACAATATCAATGGATATAATCACTCTATATTGCATACTTTTGTTACAGTTATTACTTACATTACTTACATTTGTTTACATATGATACTTACATTACATGTTTTGGTTTACATGTAATACATCTTGGATGAGGACTAATTTCTTTACTTTCATCCTCGAAGCTTATATGTAAGCTTATCTGAGGATGACACCAGTTAGTTATTATTTAATGTTTTTTTTTTTTTTTGCTGTGTTGGGAAGCTACGAAATCTATGATTGAGAAATTCGTGTGTGTGTGTGTGCGCGCGCGCGCACGCACACACACACAATAACTTGGAATGTATTGATGCGTCGCTGAATTGGAAGCCTGAGCGCATATATTGTGTTTCATTAAGTTTGTATGGTATTTTGGGTGCGTGTTTCTTGTTCGTAGTATGTCCTTAGAGCTCTTTTCAGGCTATTGTAGTTTGTAAGGTTTCTGTATTCAAAAGGTAATTTGTTTACCATGTCTGGGATGTAGAAGTAGAAGTTTCGCGTGGCCTTTCCGTAGTGATTATTGTATTTATATGTGATATAATTAGTTGTCTGAGGTCTTGTTATACGGTATGTATTTCTGACTGTCGTGTAGTTGGCATCGAAATAATGTTTTAGCAAAGCTGCATAGTGACATAAATATTTTGCTGTCAGTATTTTGTGTTCTGACATTGCAATGTTTATAAGGTCGTGATTTTCTCTTTGTTCCCAAAAGATCAGTTTTGTCATTTTGTACTGTAGCGACATTAATCTATTTAGTTTGTAGGGTGCACAGAAAGCATGCGTTGTTATAGCGTATCTTAGTATACTGTATTTTGGCATAGTGCTTTGTATATTAGTGTTTTTAGACGTATGGGAATTATGTATTTTAACCTGTAGAGTTTGCCAGTTATTGTTCGGAGTTTGTTGTGTAGATGGTTTATGTGGCTATTCCAGTTCATATCTGCATCGAAGTAAATTCCAAGGTATCGTATTGTTTCAACCTGAGTGATTGTAGTGGTTATGCTGTTCTGTGTGTTTTTTTATGTTGGAAAGTGGATGTTGGATGGTTATATATTTGTTATCAACTGGTCGAGTCAGTGGATTTCTGAATATCATTAATTTTGTCTTTTCTGAGTTTAGGTGTATGGAGATTTTCGTGAGCCAGTCTATGATCAGATTTAGGTCATATTGCAAATTTGTTTGGGCTATGCTTGCGTTATTATGGATGGTTATTATAGTTGTATAGTCTGCGTGTTGGAATATCTTACCTTTGAGTGGTACCTGATTAATATCGTGCGCGTAAATGTTGAATAGAGTTGAGGAGAGTACAGCTCCTTGTGGTACTCCACAGGTTACTGGTAGCTCTCTGCTTCGGTTTGACCCGATACGTGTGATATGCTTTCTATTTTGAAGGTAGTTTGTAAACCACCTGTGAAGAGGTCCGTCTATTCCAACATGCCTCGGCTTTTCTAACAAGGTTTGATGTTGAGTATATCGAATGCTTTAGTTAGATCAATAAAGACTATTATGGCAATTTTGTTTTTGTCTAAGGCGGTATTAATTACGTCTGTAAAGTCTTCCAAGAGAGACGTTGTTCCCTTATTTTTCTGAAAACCGTATTGTGTTTTGGGGATAATATGAAAGGTCTCAGTGTATGCTGTGAGTTTCTTTAGTACGATCCGCTCCATAATTTGATTGATAATTGGTAATGTTGCTATGGGTCTGTAATTGCTGATTAAATTTCTTTTTCCGTGTTTGTATATAGGTGTGATTATGGCAGTCTTTAGCATGCTTGGTATCTGTCCTGTTTTAAATATTCTATTTGTTAATTTTAGTAGGATTTGACTTAAACTAGTTGCATGTTGCTTTATATCTTTAGGTCTTATACCATCAATTCCTGGGCCATGGTTTGGTTTGATATGATGTATTGCAGAGAGTAGTTCTGCTTCATTTATGGTAGGAAACCATAATGTCTGTTTTGATTGTGGTCCAAGTGGAGGGTCACGTTTTGTGATTGGGGGAATATTTCTGTGCAGTTCTTGGATGGAGTCTGCAAAGTATTGGTTAAAATCATTTGCTAGTTGTTGGGTAGGTTTTGCGTCTTTCATGAAGCTGTGTTTTATGCTTTCGGAGGCGGTGGTGTTGGGAACACAATCTAGCATCTCATTGATCAGATGCTAGGTTTGTTTGTGCAGAGGTTAGTTTGTCTCTGTAGTAGCTTCTTTTTGCATTTCTGATTTGTGTTGTAAGGCGATTCCTTGTTATCTTATATTCAGTTTTTAAAGCTGTGTTATTTGGATATCGCTTTAATTCTTTCCATAAAGCGTCCTTTCTGTGTATTTCTAGGATTAAGTTTTGTGTTATCCAAGGATTTTGTGTTGTTTTTGAACGAATTCTGACTTTCTTTGCAGCTTTCTTATATATTTCCTCTAGTGTTAGTTTAATGTTGTTGTATAAGATATCTGCTGAATCTGATGCCAGGTGTTCCCAGTCTGTTTTTCTTATTTCGTGGTTGACTATTTCTTCGTCTATTATTGTTTTCTGTCGCTCTTCTTCTGTGGGACATTGCATGGATATTGTCTTGGTGTGCAGGTTTAGAGCAGTGAAGTAATGGTCTGCTACTTTGCACTTTATGACTGATGCAGTGTAACTGTTTGGTGGTGCTCGGATGTTTATATGATCTAGGCAGGAGGCAGTGATAGTATTTCCGAATATTTCTTCTCTAGTACATGATGTTATTGTTGGTATTAGATTATACATGGATAGCGTGTCTAGGTATTGTACAGTGTTGTTCTGGTTTTCGTTTGCAATATTTATGTTTATGTCGCCGATTATCATTAGGTATTCGGTTGAGCATATTTCTTGGCGTGAAAGCCAGCAATTGAGTTCGTGCAAGAATTTTATCATGTTTAGGTTTGGTGGCCTGTAAATAGCATTTAGTATTATGGGATGCTGTCTATTGGTGGTATTCATGATTTCGAGGCAAAGGGTTTCAGCATGCTCAAACTGATAGGCCGTTTCTTTTGTAATAATAATAATAATAATAATAATAATAATATGGTAATTTTTATTCTCTAATTCAGCAACTCGAGTTAAAAAATTAAAAAAAAAAATTAGCTGAATACAATTTATTAAAATTCGGCATACAGAATTACTGGTAAAATTCAGATAATTCAATTCTGGTTTCAAGTGGACTGTTTTAATGATAGAAATTAGACAAACAAAACATTTATTCACAGTGCATATCGTCAAAAAGTGTTCAGTTGTTATCAGTGGGATCACTACGCCAGTATGCAGCTATAAAACTTCCTTATACGATTTCTTCGATTATTTTATTATCTGTTTGTTTGTTTACTTGTGTACAAGCACACACACACACACACACACACACAGAGAGAGAGAGAGAGAGATGCAGCAATAATTCGATCACATCGAGTTCTAGTTGAGCATTGATATCTCAAAACAAACTATCGAGGAATAAATATTTCAATAAGAAACCTTCCTCTCTAGGTAACTCAAAAAGAATAATCCTCAGGCTAAATACATTATTCAAAAATAAAAATTCACAAAATAAACAATTAAAATCTATAATTTTAGCTTTTTATTAATAGTTTGTTGTTGTAACCATTTCACTGCTCAGCAGCCATCTATAACGGTTTTCGGCTCCAGGAAAATAAAATAAAAAAATAAGAATGGAAACAATTGAACGCAATCAGAAAAAAAAAGTGTGTTCTAATCACTGTATGTATGTTGTTTCATTACAGCATTTCAATTATGTTGTTAAAAGATGATAAGCCATTCTGAATAATTCTGTCATATTTTCTCACTAAAAAATTTCCCAATTTCTCCGAGGTGACAATTCTTTTGTAATAATTCCAAAATCAAGCGAAATCCATATCGTAGAAGAGCGGTGTTATATGCTATTCTTAAAAATCTCATTTCTGCTGTCTGCATTGTACTTGCATTTCTTATATAACAGTCCATATTTCTGAACCATATAACAGAACATACACTGCAAATTTTGATTTACAAGCCAAACTCAAAATTTACAAGCCAAGCTCAATTCTGGCTTGATCTGGATAACTGTTTAATATTGGAATTCTGCAAAATGATGCGAAAAGAATTACAGGCTATTACAAAATTATTAAAAATATTAAAATATTAAAAAAATTATTATACTAATTTCTAAGCCTATTAACTATTCCTAAACAACTAAGCTACTGTGCTAGGAACTATGGTCATATTAACAGTACGTCTCATGAAAATGGCAGCAAGTTACTGGGCTAGTTATAGGAGTTTATAAGATTTGTGTCCATGAGCTGTCTATGAAAAGCTATAATGATAATAATTTAAGTAGCAAAAAAGCAGCTACTTCATGGTTTTTGAATCCCATAGAAATTTTACCCGTTTATTTTATGATTAATCAAAAGCTATGGCAACTTAAACAGACAGTCATAAAACGTAACTTAGTGCCTTCAGAAAAAGTACTTAAACTATTAATTATGCATTCAAAACAACCACAGCCACATATATGAATGCCTCGAGATGAATTTTAATTACTTCTAATAACTATGATATTAAGGACCAACATACTTATATTAAAAATATAGGTATACAGACCTCGATTTTGCCTTCTCAGTAATTATACTGTCAGAAACCGCGAATGTATTGCATAAAGGGAACAAAAAAAGTATGAGAACTTTCTAATGTGCATGTTTAAACTTATGCGTCGGTTACACATCAATAAAAACAACTTTAATGGTTTCTCGCAGAATAACAGACTAAAAATGAATAAATAAGGATTTTAATTCAATATTTCGCTACAGTAACTGAGGCATTTTCAAGATTAATGATAACAAAGGCAAAAAATCACTATTGAATCATAGCAAGATGATATTTCAACAAAGTTTCTCCTGCAAAAATATTTGGCAGGAAAACATATAAATAAAAAATAAAATAAGACGTCACTTCTGTGTACACCCAGAGTGCGTAGTCAGATATTAATATACCTGACTGAAAATTTCCATTCTTATTCAAGTATGTTTTGTTATCATTAACTTTTAAAATTCCCGGTTAGTGTAGGTGAAATATTGAATGAAGATATTTTTTTACCGTTCTTGCAATTATGATAAACCATTAAAATTATTTTCCTAACTTTTTATCAAATTAAATGTTAAGACACGTCTGCAGAATAGCGATAAATATCTGAAAAAATAAATCCATTTTAACTGATGCTCTAATTCAAAACAACAACAAAAAAAATATTCAAAATTTTAAGCAGTACAGTGCTTACAAACATTCGAATTACCGCGACACAGTTTAAGTGTGTTGGAGCTCCTTTAAGCGCCAATTTCGATTTGAGAAAGCACTTCAACAATCGCCTCATAACCAGCTGATCTCGTGGAAAATTGCTAACAATCTAATTGCAACTGAACCACGAGGCTCGCTGTAGAAGGTGTTTCTATGGATACCAAGCTAGACAGGAACTTCATTTTTTGTGCGTGTACCTTTTATAATGTAGTGTCTTTTTTTTTTTCACAGCCTACAAAAAAAAGTGCCTGAGTAAGGACGAAATTGCATACTAGCACCAGCAGCATAGAAACGAGTTGTATCTTAGTTTCACACGCCTCGAACAATAAATAAAAAAGTTTACGGAAATGTTAATATAACTAATAAGAAGGGTCAAAGGTGATCTTATCTAAATGTAATCAGCAGAGAGTACAATTACTGTAATTACTCCGGGATTTGGTTTCTCTCGCTTGCTTTCTTCTCCCCACTTCCCTTCTGACACTGACGACATAAGACAGACACCGCCAATTACTAATGGCTCCCGTCAACGGGGCGAGAATGTGATTAATCATCTTCTTCGGCGACTTTTTTTTTTTTTTCTATTAGCAAAAATAATTTTTATTTTTGGAGAAGTGTTCGAATGCTGTTTGGTTTTAAAAGTCAAACCTTCCTTTAAGTTTCTTCGTTATTTCTTGGCCGTTGTCATATAAATTTCTCTTATTCACCACCCCCTTACTTTCCCCCCCTCCATCCGTGTCCTTCTCTGTCCCATGAATGCAACACACAAAGCCAACGCCAAGTATAAGAACAACAATTTAGACTCTCCGAATTTGCAATTAGTAATGTTAATTATAAGACCCTGTTGATAACAATCTGTAGTGTTACATGAAATACATCGAAATTACAATACATATTTAACGCTACTTCCCCCCCACCCCCGAATATTTAAAAGGATTTGAAGTTCAATGATTTTTCCTTTTCTTCAATCTATTCCAACAATGTATAATAAATGATCACTGATATTTGCAATTTAAATACTTTTTATGTTACGTTTTCGCTATTGATATAGAGAACGGAACGATTCTGTTCCTTTCTCTCTTCGATGTGCTTATGAGAATTGTCAATGGTCTGCAGTGCACGTGATCATTCCCATCTCTCCTCCTTCCAATTTCCAGTAATCCTTCATTTGTCAAAACTGAACGAAGTGCGGCTCTCATTTGCAATGGCAAACGCGAGTAGGATTATCAAAATTACCTTCTAAAACGGACATTTTCTGAACTCAGTAGACATCCCTTAATGATTTCCTTCAAGACGAAGCGACTAGCGAAACAAAATCTTATATTTTAGCCGTAAGCAATGGAAAATTATCTGAAATTCCATCATTTCTCTACGCTTGTGGAAATAATCTTCAAGTTATTTCCGATTTTTGTTAAGCCAGAATAATAATTGAACAAAAAAAATCAAATGGAAAAAACCTACCACTGTTGATGGAGTATTAAAAGCAACGGAGATAAAGTAAATTCTTTTAAGACAAATCTTGTGAGTGTGGACGCATTTGTTTCCTAATGGAAGAGACATTCTTGAATAGATAACGTATATAAAAAGATGACTTTGTATTAAGCATATTTTTATGCATTTATTCTCGTTTCACAAAGAATCTTCACTGGAATTATCGATTCTTCTAATATGTTCTTACTATCATTAAGTTTTTCGGATTCTTTGAATAAAAATATTAGGAATGTCGGAGGAACTGTGTGTATTTTTAGTAATGGTCAGTGGCGGCTCGTGGCTTGATATCGTGGGGGGTGCTGCAACTTTCGAAATAGCATACACACTGTAAGTACTGTGTATATGTTTTTATTATACCAAATTTTAATTATACCAAACTGTATAAAATTATACAGTTTGGTATAATTCAAAATTACTTAAAAATAAAATCCATTATCATAACCCCAATAATGTCCTAAAATAAAAACTATAACAAATGTTATTTATGTCTTTAATTGTAATGTCCAAATATTTAAAGAGACGGAGTAAACACGATAAACACTACTGGCGCAAACTGCATATAAACGACAGTGGAACTGCGCGACGGACAGTGCCGCATTACGCTAACAGCTGGCATCTCACTATGACGTGTATATGCTTGCGCGCGTAGCAAATACTAGCAATATGGCACTGTGGTAAACACAGTGCTGCTAGCTTCCTTCGCCCTCCTAAGTGCTACAAGTTAGAATTTTATTATTTTTTATACAAAATAAGAGAATTGTATAGGAATGTTAATGATAAAATTAAATATTACAAGTAAATATAAATAAATTAATAAATATATTTATATATCGAGAAAAATTGGGATGCTGCAGTTCCGCCACGAGCCGCCCCTGGTAATGGTTATGCTAGTGTGGATAAATTCTTTAACTACAACTAATATAAATCTTTAAATATTCACTTCAGTGTGGCTACAGTGAATACTGGATAACAATATACAAACCGATCGTCTCTAACACAAACAATACCACAAAACAGTTCAAGTTGCATATCTTATTAGTTCAAGTTACATATTTTGTATTAGTCCAAGGTCAAGTCATGTAGCTTCCAGTTCGGAAACGAAATTACTCTATAGTTAGTCATAATTCTATAAACGATTCTCTGTAGTGAACTAAATTAATATTCTGAATGCAGTCGTATAAAAAATACTTTACAAATGACTCGGAACTTTTATTTAATGAGCCAAGTTAGTGAGATGTATTAATCAAATAAATAAAAACATAAAAATGGGATTGGTTAATCTTCTACATTTAATTAATTAAGATTACTTTGATAATGATAAAAATATTATCGCCCAAAGCTTAGTACGGAGTAACTTCCTCAAATTGCTAATACTATAAGAGAAAGAATAACATTAATGTTTATGAAGATTGATTGAAGTTGTCTTCTAGCACAGAAAACAGATCCCATGTACTAAGTCGGAAATGTGTCATATATCATCTGCCGGTGCTTCCAGGAAGAACTTCTGTCTGTGCTGTGTAAAGAACTGCATGATGGTTTACAGTGCAAGAAACGACCTAGAAGTCAAATGATAATTCCAAATTTCTTTAACAAGTTCATCTGCTTTGCTCTGTAGATTATCCTATGTGGAAAAGTCTATTAACGAAATATTGTTCAAATAGCAATTCTAAGAGAAAAAAAAAAGAAAAAAAAAAACATTTTTCATAAGGAATTAAAAATCCTGTCAGGATTAAATTCATACACTTAATTCCTTCTTCAGGTACAGAAATTAATCGAAAATGCGTCTCTTCGTCGCATTACCCCTTAAAAATGTGATCATTTGCCATTAAACTCTTTCTGAACCAAGCAATATCCTTAATATTTCTAATAACTGTGAATAATTGTATTATCTTCTGTAACAATGGCTGATAGATGGCGTGGTAATAGTTTTAAGCATGCGCAATCACTTTGTTGTCTTTTAATTGTATTTATTTCGAATTCACTCTCAAAATTTCTCTCCTCTGCTTATCAGAATTATTGTCATTAAATAAAACTAGAGAATAAAATAAATGAAAATAACAAGTATTATTTTTAAATAACTGGAAATCTTTTTCCATATTTTATCAGCAGACACGAACCTGTCCTATATCTAATTCACATCTTGAGACTGCTCTTCCAATGCATCTCAATTCTCCTATCTCGTACTTACTTTGAGCAAAATATGCAGAACTGCAAAATCGAGTGGGTGAGGATTGTAGCATTTCCCCTCCTGCTTCTTCGTCTTCATCATCGATTCTCTGCGAACACACGCTTCTTCCAGAAATTCCTCGGCACTTAAGCCACCGTGACATTCCAAATTCTCGTCTCAATCGATGGAATCACTCAATTCGTGTTTTTTTTTTCTTTCTGAAATTTGCAGTTGCATCATTTCTTCACCTTGGCGATTTTTTTTTTCGTTTTTGGAAAGGCTGCTTTTGAATGGTGAAGGGTTACTAAGCACAACATTGATCGAATTGTTTTAATGCTTCAAAAAATACTGTCTCGCAAACTTCGGTAAAAAGGAACAAACAGTTGTTTATTCTTTTCGATTTTTCGTTTGCCCAACTGTTTGTTCCTCCCAGTGATAACCAAAATATATGGATAGTCTTGAAGATATTGGTCGAGCGCTTGATCAAGTTACTGGATTTAAAAAATATATATATTTGTTGAATGGAAACGGAATTTTCACAGCTCAGTAGAGCACCATCCGCTAGTTGCTGACAATTAGCGCTGAAGATCACAGGCTTCATTTCTTCTTCTTCAGCAGACTTTTATTATTATTATTATTATTATTATTATTATTATTATTATTATTAGGAAGACTAGTTGTTATACTTCTTCAGCAGACTATTTTCTTCTTCTATTCATCAGCAGACTTTTTTTTGTTCCTCAGCAAAAATTTTCTCACTTCTCCTTCAGCATTTTCCCGTTCTACATCTTCAGCAATTTTTTTCTTCTTCTTTTTCAACAAAACTTTTTTTCTTCTTTTTCTTAGAAATGGAAAAAACTTCGAACAAAATAATTGCGTTTTTTTGTCAATGTAACTATAGGAGCTTGATTATATTCTTGTGTGAGATAACTCCCAATTTTCCTCAAGCGTCCCTTAGGACTGGGACGAGTCCTCCAGTGAGGAATTTCAAGTACGCATTTCATGACTATTGATCCGTGTGTGTTTTCACAGGCCTGTTCTGAGGGACGAACGAACAGGCTCGAGCTTCCGAGTGAAAAACCCTCTATCTCCGTATGAGACCGGTTAACTACCTTTAATCGAAAGAGACCAGCTAAAGGTTCCTCACGTCACTGACGGGAATCGAACCCAGGTCTTTCTGACCAAAGGGCTTCGTGTATACCGACAACTACGGAGGCTCTGATTAACTACGATGCATTTAATATTAAATATCATAATTAATTTTTAAAAAAATGATATAATCGATATATATTTATTGAATATATTTCCGGTGTCTCCATAACGCAGTCGTAGCCAAAATATCCTTTGTTTAGTACGATCTAAGTTTGAAACTTCTCTAGGACACCCTGCTGAAAGTGAGTTATCCGGTGTCATACGGAAACGACAGAACCCCTCCCACTGTAAGACAAACCAGCCATATTGAGAAATGGAAGTCTCATGAGCCGCACTAGCATTGCCATATTTAGGCTTATAAGAAGCCAATTAGGTCTATTACTTCAAAAAATATAGGAAACATATCCATCGCTTTATATCAAATTCAATTTCTATTCAAATATGTTTCCAGCTGTGCAAGGTCATTTTGTTGAGTACTTGGAAATTTCGAACTCTTAATATACATATACTAAAAGTTCACATCGTGTTGCTATGGTTCTTAATTCAATTGTTTTTTTTTTGTTTTTTTTTTAAATAAGTACTCAGTTTTCGACTATGGCTATTCTTGAAACATTCAATTATTTTTCCACATTTCATTTTTAGAATTCCAGATAAGATATCTGAGAAAAGATATTGCGATACTGAAAGTACTGCAATATCTTTTCTCAGTGTCATAATACTAAGTACGAAATTTATTTCATATATTAAATTTCAAATTTTAACAATTTGGGGAATTTAAAGTGCAAATCGTTTTTGTACTGTGTTGAATAACAGACAACAAACTCGAGGATTACATCGTCAAAGAACCGTGTAATCCTGTGCTTCACGAACAATAGCATTAGGTTATAGACACGGCGCCATGATGCCTTCGTTTATTGTGTTGATAAGCTGCGTGTTTTATTTTCCTATATTACTTAAGTGAGCTTCAGTGGAAATAAAAATAAATAAAATGAAATAAAAATTAAATGCACCTTTATGATTCTTGCAGCGTTTGCATATTAGAAGAGATTTGCAATAAAGGTAGGTTTGTTTAATTCGCAGCGGACCTAAATACTATTTATTACCGGGGAGTTCGGTATTGCGAATCTTTCTGTATATTAATCCGGTCACGATTGCATACACGCTGTTCGTGGCAGCTAGTATTTTAATCACAAAAAGCGATCAACTATTCTGTTGACAAGAAATATTTCGCTATTAAATGACTCTGGTGGAAACGAATCAAATCTGCCTCATCAGTTATTTAGCATTAAATCCAATTAACTCAAACCTTATGCACTGCTACAGTTCGATATCTTTGCTTGAAAATATTGATGGTTGTTCCGATTTCAATAATGAAATTCTGTCTACAAATTGAAGATACCGTCGAGTGGGTTATTTCTTCTGTTTGTTATGAGTAACAGAAAACAAACTTCTCCCAGAAAATAAAAACGTCTTCAATTAAACCAGAAAAAAATGATGATTCAGCGGATGGATTTCTCTTATTTTACAACATCAAAATTCGCTGACTTAAAGGGGGGGAGAAAAAAAAACCTTTATGCTTCGAAAAGATTTTTTTCTTCAAAGACAGTTCTCCTCTTCTTAAGAGACAGAAAGCGTTTTAGACATTTTACCGGAAAAGAACGAAACAAGCTTTATCGAATGAATGTGCGGAAGACGAAACAAAAATCTCTCCGAAGGCCGACAAGATATCAAGTTTTGAAGAAGGTGTAATTAAATTAAGCAAGGCGTTATGTTCTTGGGGGGGAGGGGGGGAGAAGAAGGGGAAGGTAACACATTGTTTAAGCACTGCTTTGAATCCTTTCCATCGTCTCTGGAGAAACCTGTTAATTAGTTTGCACATCTCCAAACCTTTAGCAGGATCGCGACGATTAAGAAGGCAGTCAAGCCAGCGCTCGTGCAAACACTTTCCCCCCTCCACCCCACCCCTCCTTTTCCTCGTCCGTATGCCGGAAATAAAGGATTATCGACGACAAAATCACAATCGGGAACGCTGCCGACAGACGACGAGTGCCAACTCTTGAAAATAGAAAACCGGAAATTGATACAAACGCAGAAGGTTCAGAAGGTGATTTCAAATTTAAATGTGATTTTGCTTTTAATACGTTTTTTTTTTTTCTGGCCGTTTTACTGAAATTACGTTGTTTTTTTTTTCCTTTAATGTCCTCAAACGATGCAAAGAGCACTAGCAATTAGCATGTGATTTAATATGTATGTGTATAGTTTTTGTTTCTTTAGAATTTTTACCTCCTCCAGTGGACTCTGAAGCCATTAAAGAACAACAAAAAAGTGAAATGGTTTTCAATCTATCTCATTAATACAGCATATTTGAATTCTTTGACTTCTCCTCGGCAACTATAAAAGGTGCATATTAAGAGTAACGATGCATGGAATGGAAGTATTTTTTACATTTAAAAGGTTTTTTATTTCAAAAAAAAGGGGGGGGGGATAGGAAGCTGAATTAATCTAAACTGACAACGTGAATTTATCGAACTGCTTTATAGCTATGTATTTAAGTAAACTAATTTAAATCAATGAGCATTAAATTTGAGTTCCGATGAGAATGCGAACCTAGTTCGTCTTTCCAACCAAGAGGCCTTTGTGAAAACTAGCTGAGCACTTAGAAGTTATATTTTTGAATATTTGATCGAAAATGCATCATTAAAAATCTCGCGTCCTTTTAGCGTTCATCTTTACTTATCTATTGTATTAAAGAAAATTCCAATGTCGCTGAAGTCATTCATGAAAGGGATCGCCATGGTACTGTGAACACTATGATTTAATGTCAGTCAGTTAACATTATGACTGAGGTGAGAATATTACAGTTTGGATTGAATAATATGCTGAAATATTTAATTAAGAATATTTGTAGTCTGTTGGCTTTACACTTCGTTCTACAGAAGATTAAAAAAAAAAACTTCCCTAATCATTGTCAATGGTAGAAGAAAATCATTAAGCGGAGAGCTCTACTCTGTTTCAAGATCACCTCGACCGTTCAAAATCAACCCTCAGGCCACCATCATCACATGACGCCTGAAAGAACCCATATCACAAAAAAATAAGTAAATCTGAACATATCTTAACTCTGACAACAAACTACTCCTACGAAACACGATAGTCATATATTCTTCTAAGATGAATTCGTGCACGTGACACATCTGTAGCAAATAAATATTAAAATATCTTCTTTCTTATACTGAAATATTTCGCAGTTCGACTAGAAACACGATACGATGAATAATTTGATGGGGAACATTCTTAAGATAACGTTTCGTTCGTTCTGTGATTCATCTGTACACGCATCTACACACACATCGATCGATATACGTATTCCTTGCCAGAAATCAACTGTCACGTGAGCTTTAATGTCTATAAGAACTGCATTTAAGTGCTGGTTTTTTTTTTTTTTTTAAGATATTTAGAGCTTTCAATTAAACCTTTTTAAATGAATGAGGACGTAGTCTCCTTAATGAGAAAAGTGAACCAATACGATACATTCCGTTCCTTTTATACGAGCTAGATGTTTTTTGTTAGGCGTTCTTCTTTCTGCAAAGCATCCCCCTTTGGCTCTGTTAAATAGACATTATACACCAATCAAGAAGTCTTGAATCTATGCGTAATGACTTCTAGAAACAATTGAGTCCTATCAGACATCACATGAGAGGATTCTTATTCCACTTTCATCTACTCCTGGTAATTGCCTTTTAAATATTTTAGGGGCTGATCGGAATTACGTCGCAATCATACGAAAATAACTTTTCAGAATACTTTAACACTAGCTTAAATTACATCTCGAACTCTCTTGCCGAAGAATATTAAATTTTCATAAATGTAAAAAAGAAGACTTTGCTATTCATTAGCTTATTCCTTGAAGCATATAATTCACTAGAAATAGTTTTCTGGAAAGTGAATTTTAACATAAGTAAGAAATGAGAAAAAACAGTTAATTGGCAAGTGATTCATACAGTGGATAAATCCTAATTTACTAAAATGGCGATGATTAGGAGGAGGGAAATACGATTCTGCTTACAAGATGATCGACTTGCAAGGGGTGCAATGACGAAAAATATTTTTCCATGAGATTATATGTCATATTGCAAATATGGAGCCTCCACAGCTCAGTCGGTATAGACGAAACCCTTATGTCGGAAAGACCTGGGTTCGATTCCCATCCGTCACGTGAGGAACCTTTATCTGCTCTCTTTCGACTAAAGGTAAGTTAACTGGTAGGGTGTTTTTTCACCCGGAAACCTGGGTTTTTCGTCCACCAGAACAGGCAAAAAGGTCCCTTAAACACACATGGATTACAGTCATGAATACGTCCCCGCCATATGCCGGTCCCTAGCCTGGATAAAATTGTGGGATGAGGGAAAGCAATGGTGAACTATCCTGTAGAAATCTTACCAGGAATATTTTGTGGGAAATGCCTACAAAGTCACCTACGGTCGGAAACGACTGACAAGGAAAAATCAGATCAGATCAGATTACAAATATGTGTTGTCGACTAAGAAAAAACATGAATTTTTTCTTGAGTTAACTAAATAAAAGTTAAGTACTGAAGTGCTAATATATTGTTATATAATAGCAATTACTATCAAATATTGATACTATTAAATCACTTTAATATGGTCCTTGGGTTTGCGCAAGACGGGACTACCTGCGTTCGCTAAGAGCATCGATGTGCAGTGCTGCACATCATTGACCCAGCAACTGCTGCTCTACTCAGTGTCCTTCCGTTCTTGGAAACACCTTAACTACAGCACTCCACTCCACTCCACTCCGCGAATATACTGGAAGTTTCCTGGATACTTCTGCCTTCAATCGGTACCCTACAGTCATGCCTTTTTCGAAGTCAGTCAAATCAAGTCTCGCTCATGTGGATCAGCAATTTCAAGTGGGTTATACACAATGACATTTATTGGCTTTCATTGTGTTACGAGTGCCACCTGGCGTTGGTAATGGGTAGTTGTGAGATAATGAAGATGGTCATAGTACGGTATGGTGCAAAAAAAAAAAGTATTGAACTTCGACAGCCCCTTGACTATACGCGCTATAAAATATGCCGTTCGACTGCATACACATTAACAGAAGAGCACGTGTAGAGTCGAAGCCATCACATTTAGCTGTAGCAATAGTAGTGACATTGGAAGAAAAGATGTTTATTGTTGAGCATTATTTTCGTTCATGCGGAGTTGGTAGAGCAAATGGTCCAAGCCTACTACATGTTTGTGAGCAGCTTGTTCGTCGTTTCCATAGATGATCCCCAAGCAACAGTGTCATCATTGCCTTAATCGAGAGGTTCCGACATACCAGGGGTGTTCTGCCGTAATGCAAATTGCATTTGTTGAGACCAATAACTGTCACCACAAATGAGAATCACGGGTGTGTTCTGGAGCAAGTGTTACAGTCTCCAAAACGCAGTCAACGCCGAACAGTGGTAAAACTTGGGATACCCAGGCGGTCATTACAGAGAATCCAAGCAGCTTGGTGCCCTTTCGCACGTCATTCAGGTGGGTCAGTGTTTAACAGCAACGGATTACGCTGTACGGCAGAAATATTGTGCACGCGTGCTGGCCAATGTCTATGAAGATCTGTCCTTCCTCCATAATGTCTGGTTCTCGGACGAAGCGCATTTCCATCTAAGCGATTATGTAACCAGACGAACCTATAGGTTTCTTGAGACCTGAATTTGTCCAAGAGAAACCTCTTCACAGCGAGAGAAGGTCAGAAACCGCACACCATTTCTGGCCATGGCATAATTGGGCTTTACTGAAGATGGTGGTGTAACCGTGACCTTGAATAGCGAACGCTTCATGGAGAATGTGTTGGTTCCGTTCACCCATGATTTACATAAGATGTGTTGTGAAAAAAAAAAAAAAAAAAACATCCCATTTCTTGGACAGGTATTTCAACAGGATAAAGCAACTTGTCACACATCAGGTGGTTCTAGAGTCTAGTCTATTTATTTCGAAGTATCACAGAATTTCCACACCGTTCACTTTCTCTTCACCTCGCATCACTTGATGCCTAGTTTGGGATATGTTGAAGGAATGGGTATTCCGCCATCACCCGCCTTTAAGCCTTGATGAGCTAATGCTTTATTCGAACAAGATTCCATTGATAGTTGTGGATGTACATATCATGTGTAAACATATATTTCTTCGTTAATAAACCCGTTTACTTCATAACATATATCGTTGTAACTATTCAGTACTTTTTTTTTTTTTTTTTTTTTTGTGCGCCATACTATATTTTGATTGGAGTGTGTATTCACACATGTTGGTAACACTAAGAAAAACGCTTAGAAAAACTAGGGTTCAAATCTCGTTGAGTAACATTTTTAATTCATTTATAGCATCAAACAAGTCGCTGATGAAGTTCAAAGTGTAAACTTGCAGTGAAATTAAACTAACGTAATTCACGGCATGGATATTTTCGAAATAAAAAAAAATATATATTTTTTTTAAAAGCATTTATGTCTTCTATTAAAGTAGTTATCGTGCGATTCATATATTTCCATTTTGAATGTATTAAGTGTTTAACTTAATTTTTTTTTCATTCTTAATCTTTACCAATTCTAAAGAAGTGCATTAAAAATAAATAAATAATAAAAAATATGAAGCCACACGACATCTGTGGGTAATGTGGGGAAAGTCGATCTTATGGAATAAAAAAAAGTATCTCTACTGATACCCTACATTGATACAGCAACGATAGCTCAAATGGAGCGCAAATCCGCTCTCCACCTAAATCTAGCTCACTAGAGTATCCACTAACCAGGGCAAGTGGTTATCATATCAGCTCTTCAACCAACGGGCACGGATGCAACTTCAACAATGGGGACTGTGGATATCCTTAGGTGGGAGATAAATTTCATCATTCGGTGATTTCGTCTTATTGGAGGACTGAAGTGGCATGAAAAAGTTCGATGTTTGGCCTCTAGGGCAGAATTTTCGTGATATGTAAAAAATAATAAAGTATATACAATTAATAAAAACAATAGAAAAAATTTCTTAGCCTATCCCCGTATAAATGCACTGTAAGTTTACAATATTTCGTGGGTGTAAGTCACATAAAAAAAAAAAAAAAAAAGGTTTATCAGGTCTAAATGGAAACATTCGCCCAAGATATACGCATATCCGGAACCAAAATTGCTCAAATGATAACTAAAAAATATTATTCGCGAAATCTTTAACCTCCGGCATGAATACAATCGTATTTTTAAACAGATTATTTTCCAAAACGAAAATAATCTGTTTAAAAATCACTCATGATATTATCTTTTTCTTTTTGCTACGTTTTACGGAATTATGTATGAAAAATACAATAAATCAGTGGATTACAAATTCTTTTGGATTTTTTTTTTCCAGTTATGTGCTAAAAAAGTTTAAACTATGGAAATATGCTGCAGATTCAAATTAATGTTGAACTGTTGAACTTTGGAAAAAAGGATCCTGTTAGTGTAATGACGATTAAAAAAAAAGGAAAGGATAAAAAAAAATACCCGTTACTGTTACTGAAGTGTCATTTAAACTACTATAAAAATGTCACCTTGTTAACAGGAAAACGATATTATTATTTACGTATTATAAATAACCATTTTGCGGTCTCAGTTACCAAGTTGATAGTAGTATCTTTGATGTGAGACCGGTAACCCTGATTCATGATGACTTGAATAAGAAATAAAAATCCCAGAGCACAATTTCTAGATAATATAACCCTTTACCCACCAAGATGCTAAAAAGTACCTTTCGTGAGTGAGATCAATATAAAGTATAAATAAATATTTTTGTGGAAATCGGTGAAAAAGAAATATATGCTACGAGCAGGGGCGGCTCATGCATAGGCACTACGGAACTGCAACATCCCCAATTTTTCTCGATATATAAATATATTTATTAATTTATTTATATTTGCTTGTAATATTTAACATCAACAATCCTATACAATTCTCTTATTTTGTATAAAAAATAATAAAAATCCATCTTGTAACACTTATGAGGGCGAAGGACACTAGCGGCACGGTGTTTACCACAGTGTCATATTGCTACGCGCGCAAGCATATACACGTCATAGTGAGATGCGAGCTATTAGCGTAATGCGGCACTGTCCTTCGCGCAGTTCCATTGTTGCTTATATGCAGTTTGCGCCAGTAGTAGAGTGTTCGTAGTGCTTATCGTGTTTACTCCGTCTCTTTAAATATTTGGACATTACAATTAAAGACAACATTTGTTATAGTTTTTATTTTAGAACATTATTGGGGTTACGATAATGGATTTTATTTTTAAATAATTTTGAATTATATTAAACTGCATCATTTTATCGATAATAAACAATATTTGTTCATGTTTTATTTATTTTTATTTTTTTTTTACCATAATTTTGATATTTTATCCAAACACGTATCCACTGTACTTACAGTGTGTATGTATATTTCGAAAGTTGCAGCACCCCCACGATTTCAAGCCACGAGCTGCCACTGGCTACGAGTCCCCTTTACGGTGTAGTCTTGGAGAAAACGTCCGTAAGAATGAAAAACATCAATTGTATTGTGGAAGCACGTGGAAATGAAAGCATGGATGATTTACAACGAATACTAGTATAAGCTATAATTTAGCGAAAATTCATCACTTTTTCTTTTTGCTTCAGTGAGCATATTTTTATTACGATACGGTTTACGGAATTATATATGAAAAATAGAATAATTTAGTGGATTACAAATTCGTTTGGATTTTTTCAGTTATGCGCTAAAGAAAAGTTTAAAATATGGAAATATGCTTCAGGGTTTAAAAAATTATTTCAGAACTAGAAAACAATACTGCTGCGATGAGCTTTTTATAGGTCAAAGGTTTTAATTAGTTATTCGCGTCATGAAACAGACACGCCCAGGTGACAAACATAAATTAAAAAGAAAAATGCTGTTTTTTTTTATTTCTCACATCATCTTTTTTCATTATATCGCAATCTAACTAAGTTTGAAGCAAAATAATAATTATTATTTTACATCATCAAGCATTGAATCAATTACTGAACTCACTCAATCAAGAACCGAATGAATCATTGAACTCACTGAACCAAGAAACGAACTGTATGAATAAAGACCTGAACTCATTGAATCAATCACTGAAACTCACTGAATCAAAAAGTCAATCAATCATGAACTCGCTGAAACAAGAAGTCAAGTCAATCAATCATGAACTCGCTGAATCAAGAAATCAATCAATCATGAACTCATTGAATCAATAACCGAATGAATCACTGAATTCGCTGAATCAAGAACCGAATCAATCACTGAACTCACTGAATCAATAAACGAACGCTGCATAAATAAAGAACTGAACTCATTGAATCAATCACTGAATCAAGAAGTCGATCAATCATGAACTCGCTGAATCAAGAAGTCAATCAATCATCAACTCACTGAATCAATAACCGAATGAATCATTGAACTCACTGAACCAAGAAACGAACTGCATGAATAAAGACCTGAACTCATTGAATCAATCACTGAAACTCACTGAATCAAAAAGTCAATCAATCATGAACTTGCTGAATCAAGAAGTCTAGTCAATCAATCATGAACTCGCTGAATCAAGAAATCAATCAATCATGAACTCGCTGAATCAAGAAGTCAATCAATCATGAACTCACTGAATCAAGAAGTCGATCAATCATGAACTCACTGAATCAATAACCGAATGAATCACTGAATTCGCTGAATCAAGAACCGAATCAATCACTGAACTCACTGAATCAATAAACGAACTGCATAAATAAAGAACTGAACTCACTGAATCAATCACTGAATCAAGAAGTCGATCAATCATGAACTCGCTGAATCAAGAAGTCAATCAATCATCAACTCACTGAATCAATAACCGAATGAATCACTGAACTTACTGAATCAAGAAACGAACTGCATAAATAAAGAACTGAACTTATTGAATCAATCACTGAAACTCACTGAATCAGGAAGTCAATCAATCGTGAACTCGCTGAATTAAGAACCGAATCAATCGCTGAACTCACTGAATCAAGAAACGAACTGCATGAATAAAGAACTGAACTCATTGAATCAAGAAGTTCGATCAATCATGAACTCGCTGAATCAAGAAGTCAATCAATCATCAACTCACTGAATCAATAACCGAATCAATCACTGAACTTACTGAATCAAGAAACGAACTGCATAAATAAAGAACTGAACTTATTGAATCAATCACTGAATCAGGAAGTCAATCAATCGTGAACTCGCTGAATTAAGAACCGAATCAATCGCTGAACTCACTGAATCAAGAAACGAACTGCATGAATAAAGAACTGAAACTGACTGAATCAAGAAGTCAATCAGTGAAACTCAGTGAACTCATTGATTCAAGCATCGAAACAATCGTTGATCTCACTGAGTCAATCATATTTGAAGGAGTTTATGTTTAAGTAGAAATAACCAGTTTAAGTCTGAAATAACTTCGCTTCGTTTCATTATTGATTACCTAGGTGCGGCCTGAGAAAGAGATAAACATATAAACTACGGATTTGTTCCGCAACAAACATTATTTTAGCACGCCCTGTCTGGGGATTCGGTTAGAGTCTCTCTCTCTCTTGTGACACCACAATGAGTCAACCGGACAATCCCCAAGTCGACGTACGACCATAGCGAGCTTGTGTACTTTGTATTACTTACGATGCTACGCCCCAGAAATTCATTCGACGATCCATCACAGCTGTTTGCTAAGTATACAGGTGCACACACAATGCAATGAAAAGAATCTCGCCAAGGCTTTGGCCTCTAAGGCCAAAACAATATTTCAAATCTCGATGTCTCTGCGGGTTCTTGCGTTACCTAGCATGATATCGAGAGGTAGCGACGTTTCGTTATAACTGCAAGAATAGCTCTTCCTATTACGGTACACTTACGACACAATGAAAAGTGTGTCTGCAACGAGAATTGCTTCCTTTAACAACGCACTTTGAGCCTGATAAAACCCAAACCACAAATCAAAAATAAATTGGAATTAAAAAACATAAATCACTGAAGAGGGGCTCAGATTCTAACCAGTATTTTTTGTACAACAAGAATGCATTTTCTTTGTATTCTCGTCTGTAAGAAGGACATCGGTATCTGTCTTAAGAAATATATTAATAATAAAACCAATAATAACAAAACATAATGTAAAAAAATCATGATAAACAATCCATTAAGTCATCCATGCGATAGGTTTTCTTATCAAAAAAACAAAAAAGAATTAAAAATTTCTTGAGTACCTTGCAATAAGATTATTGACTGGTTCTCAGCATCCACTACACAATTTCCATTTTCTTTCTTTTATATTTTTTTTTTTTCGTACAGTGAGGTTTCAAGGAGATTAAGTGTTGTGCTGAATGACATTTTAGATATGAATTTTAGAACGATATTACAAAATATTAATAAAAAATTAACAAATGTGATACTGTGAAGACTCAAGCATGTGACCCAATTACGATAGGAGAGAGAAACAAGAACTTTCTCACTATGACAATTAAAAATTCCACACAATAATAACATTCTATCGTACACTGTATACCCGACCGACCAGAAGTTGTAGGTGCAATTATGAATGATAAAATATCAGCAATAAAGCACTTATATTACCATACCAAAGCACTACACATTTCCTGATAACTTCCAACAATCAGGATCAGAATTGGAAGTTTGCTGTGCGACATATGTCAGCACAAAACGGAAAATTAGATCTAAGGCATGTCAAACTGGTCGCTTAAAGATATGGAAATAAAGCTGAGCGATCCGCCGAATTGAACAAGTTCATAAATAACGAAGAAAGTAACACAAAGGTATGGAGGAATAGGTGTTTCTGGAATATACTTAAGTTCCCTGATGCAGAACGATCAATGCCTAACTGCAACATAATGAGAAGATTTACGCAACAAATTTTATTTTATCACACCTCGAAAAATAAAAGATTCTATGGAAATTATAGCAAACAGGCTATCTGCACACATCCTAACATTAGACATAATAGGTTTAAAACACCAAATAATACCGAACAAATCAATCTATCATCCCTAATGCGATGCCAAGAAAATGATTTTGGAAATCGCTGACTGGTGGTTTACAAAGCGCCAAACTAACTAAGCCTATAAGACGAATGTGTCAGCACGCTCGTTGCCTGCTTTGTCCATGAAAAAAAAAAAAATCCAAGTTTCCAAAGGAGAGAAATGATGTCTCTCTATGGAAACAGTTCAAATCTTGCATCTGTCTTCCCACCCGCTTCTCCAGCAATATTGACGTATGTACGAGATGAATATTATCAAACAAGTGGATTATATGTGACTTTAGACGACTTCTAGCTGTCCGAGGCTGTGTGTGGAACGGGGGATAACATGCCCATTAATTCTAGATTTCAAACGTCGATTAATCCAAATAGCCCAATCCCTTGAATATACAAACCACAAATATTTCTCTTCGAAAGAGAGGTGGGGGGGACCATGTTACCATTCTATCATATCAAGGAGTCATCTACGAGACAGATGACTCCTTGTTTGTCATATACAGAAAATGGGGTTCTGGGGTTCAAATCACACGAAGAATCCTTATGTTTCTTATGAAACAGTGAGTCTGTCTCGTGCAGACGTGGCGGGGTTTTTACATCCAGCTATTAAACTGAGGGAAGGTACAACTAAGCAGACGGTATTTGATGAGTGTTTTTTTAGGGTTGCATTTCCCTAAGTCAAGATTTAAGTAAAATTTACGCTTCGCTGGTGACACTTCCAGTGCAACGCTTAGACGAATAGTACACCCTCCCTCAGTCTACTGTTCTAAAGCCAGGCTGATGAGCATATATTTAGTCAGCGGGAATTAAATTTCGAGGACCAACTGTAGCGAATGCATTACTGCAGATGCGAAAACTCAAAACCACTAAAAATTATAAAAACATCAGGATATTCATTTATGTCACGGAGGGATTTCAACATGCAACTTCATGGCAAGGGTATAATGCTCCCATGGGTCACCCAAGCCAGCATTATTTGTGAAAGTCATTAAGTGGTTAATGATTTTTTACTGTCTGATGACCACATATCAAAGGCCGGAAGTTGCATCAAAAAGTTCACGTTCAAGTTTATATTTCCGGTTTATCCAACTTCTGGTCTACCGACCGTACTAATATGCTGTAGATTAGCAGAGGTTTTCAACCTCTCGTGGATGAGTGAGTTGGTCTTTGAAATAAAACGATCATTATAACGATTGATGTTCGGGATGCACTTACATTGCTCTCCATGCCAAACCAATGAATGACTAATAGGGTGCTTATTATGCAAATAAAGTTGGAACGAAACCTATTCCTGCCTCACTGATACGGATCATGCAATATAAATTAAAATGTATTTACCTATCAACTGGTTGAAGTGATTACCAGGGCTCGACAAATACGCTCGCCTACTCACATGTGGTAAGTTGCTGCAGATTGGACAAAATATAATATTTTTGATTTAATAAAAAATGAACTTTCTAGAGACGTTTTAACTTGAAAAAACACTGCAGAACCAATGATACGTTTATGGAACTCCTACGGACTTGAATAAGTCTTAGTAGACATATCATTAAGAAAAATGAGGATGTTGGCCAAGTACCTGTTTTTTTTTTTTTTTTTTTTTTTTTTTTTTTTGTGGCGGTTAGGATTTTGCATAATTTGTCGAGTCCTGGTGATAACAACCAGAAAGAAATATATTTCATTAAGTATTTTAAAAGAAAACAAAAATATTAAAGTACACTAGCAATAAAAAAAATATCTCAAATTACAGAATTCTGTAATACACCATATTAAAGATCAGTGACATCTTGAGGCTCGCCTCACCTATCGTCAACCACGGATGTAACTAGCACGTGAATATAGAACAAATGCATGTCATGGTGAATTTTTCATTTTTTTACAATTGGAATATCTTTTTTTTAGTTTATTTACTTCTATGCAGAGTGGTTCAAAATTCCACGTACAAACTTTGAGGGGAGGTAGAGAACATCAAAACCAATCATATTCACATAGGAAAACATGACCGGAAACGCCACCGGAAGGTACTAACAGGGACACAAAGACACAGAAATAACACAAGGCAGTAAGTAGTGTAAAAACTTTATTAGGCGTAACTGAACAGTTCAATAGTAATTGGATACATAATATGGTAAACGAGGTGCATGTCTGCCATCTCAGCGTTCGTAAAACGACGCATGTTCTTCGTACGACGTCGAAAGCTTGATGAGTAAGCCCCCAATTCCTCACCTGGAGCGCTGGCGAACAGTGCCACCTATCACTTTCTGGTGGCGTTTCCGGTCATGCTTTCCTATGTGAATAGTTGATTTTGATGTTCTCTATCTCCCCTCAAAGTTTGTACGTGGAATTTTGAACCACCCTGTATACAAGCTGGGAACTTAATACGATTTGAAATAATTTTGTTATTTATTTACTTCCTATATCTTCTTCTTCCTTTTACATATTAGGCCTAGTGGCCTGTTACGGAGCTGTCCTTATTAGCCCTTCCAAACTATACCCGTCCCGAGGATAAGGATGGCTAGTCCTATGCCTCCCGCTGTGTCCTGTTCTGGGGAATGAAAAAACCCGAGTTTTCGAGTCAAACCTCCCCTACCTCCGTAGGAGACCGGCTAACTCACCTTTCGTCGAAAGAGACTAGATAAAGGTTCTTCACGTCTCGGTCGGGAATCGAACCCAGGTCTTTCCGACCAAAGGGCTTCGTCTATACCGACTGAGCTACGGAGGCTCTTGCTTCCTATACAATAATCATAAAGGTACGTTACTGCCGGCAATTAAGTTCCCTATTAACTACAAACAAGTGGATTTAAAGAGATGCGCATCCTTGACATCGAGGTGTATGGTCATCATTTAAGCTACAATAAGAACTTTGTGCATCTTTGTGTGCATTCCTAGCAATATCAGATTTCTTTCTTCCCTAATTGCAGAAAAGATGCATATTTCATAAAAGATGGGAATTAATTAATTGTATAACATACTTACATCAAATGGCTTTCATTCATTGTATACAATGATCTTCTTTATCTTTTTTTTACACTTAGTTTATGCATCCTTTAACTCCTTTTTACGATAAGGCTTCAGTGATTCTAAAATATTTCGTGACTGAGTGAAAAGGCCTGAGCGATTGCTCAGATTACATGTTTTCAAAATTCGGATTCCCTCGAGTGCTCTCTGCGACCTGTTTAGAGGATTTGCTTGCTACGACAGTCAGACAACTGAATTACATGGACGCTAGTAATCAAAGCTAAGTCACATATTCCTTGTACGGTGAGAATTACAAAGCACAAAAAAAAAAAAAAAAAAAAGTTCACTGACGCTTCGGTGTCGTTCGCAATCACCTTTTCTTAGCAACCTATTATTTCGGAAAACAACACGAAAAGAAATTTTGACAGGAACCATGATACTTCCCTGATTATCACGTAGGAGTTACATCCGTTCATTGCGCAATTTTCATAACCGAAGAGAACCGACAGGTGTTTTCGTCTTTAGAAATTGCGGAAGGGTCGTCGCTATGAAAACATGAAACGACAAAAAAAAAAAAAGTAGAAAAATGCAACGACTTCGGGAATTTCTTTTAGAAGTATTTTTTCCTGTTTTAAAAACTTCAAAAGAATGCAACACTTTTCGAAAAGTTTGCAAATTATTTTAGAAAACTAACGACAATTTTTTGTTATCTCGATGGTGTAAAAACGTCAAATGTGTCACTTAGTTCATATAAATTGGTTGTAGCTGCAGGAATTTTTTTTGAAAAAAAAAAAAGAAAAAGAAAAAAAGAAGCACAAAAGGAAGTCTTAAACTTAAGAAATCGTTAGCCGAACTGCTGAACAATATTGTTAAAATCTGCATTTGGTTTAAAAGATTCGAGCATACCAAACTGAAATACTTCGAATCAATTGAACACTCCCCTTATATATAAGTCATTATAGTTACAGACTTCTTTATCTAACCCGTGTCTCAAACAAAGAAACAATAGGCACGTAGGATTTCCTGGATAGTACTGAAGCTCTAGGAAGTCCTACATGTCACGTCATCACGACATTTGACCTTCTACTCGAAAGACTTCAATTCAAATCACGTCTGGGTCATGAAGAGACCTTATAAGTTCATCTTCCACTGAAAGAGAGTCCGGTGGTCTCGTATAGAAGAGAAGGAATGATATTTTCCCTCCAGAAACTCGATTTATCCTTGTGCAAAGCAGACAAACCGACCAGTAGAACATCCAGCGCAATTAACAGATGAATTTGCTAGTAATATTATTATACTAGTCTCGTAGCCTTAGTAATTCAAACAATTTACTGTATTAAACCTTTATTTTTAGTATTTGCATTAACACAGAAGAGCAGTTAAATAAATACCACACTGAAAGAAGTGTCATTCTGAATCAATAATGATTGTGGTGCTTGACTTTGAGGATCGTTATTGAAATTTGGAATTATTTTTATTAAACTGAAATTCGATCCTGTCAAAGAGATTCAATGCAGAAATATTAGTTCTCAAAACAATTAACAACGGCAATGGTTTGAAAGCGAACTATAACTGCAACGCAACAGGAATATACGTGTACTTATCTGTCGGTAATGTGTTGCAAACCAACAATACACAATGCAACAAAAAGGTACTCCTCATTTGTAACTGCTTTAGTCATTTCGGCTTGTTTGGAGCCGAGTGGTTAACATACTCGCTCTTCAACCAACAGACTGCGGGTCGCGGTGATATTCCAATATACGGCACACGTTGAGGAGTTCTTTTAATCATAATATAACCATCCAGATTTCTAGTTCTTGTTTGGCATGTGAGCATTGACTAAATGGGTTGTTGTACACTCCTTAGATAGTAGGGCGTGCGTTATCCTTAGCGAATAGTAGAGTGGATCCTGAACCTGTAGGTAGCCATCACCTTGTGGAATTGCGAAAATCAAGTAAAAATCAGAATTGACAATTAAATAAGAGATTGCCAATTCAACAAAAGGTCTGTCTTCAAAAAAGGAAAGGTATCTCTTGAAGAAGGTTAGATTGTGGTCTAAAAATATATTAATAAAAATATCTATTATGAATTCAAGCATAAACAACTGAAAAGTGCAATGTAATATACTTTGACAACGTTTTCAACAGCTGATTCACTTTAAGAAAGACATGATTACAGTTTAGCATACTATAAAGACAATTTTTTACCTTTTTTTAAGTATTTTAAGAAACGCATTTCATGTGGTATGCTTTCATCGCACACAAGGACATGTTAATTCAGTCTGATATTTATTCTTGTCTGATCATAAAACATGTTTACTATGATCAATGAACTCATATGATTCTTATGTCCTCTTCATCAACTTGAGTTGCTGTCAGTCATCCGTTAGGTTGAGGAATTTTTATTTCTCTTCGCTGTTGTGACTCCAGTGTAGCTCCTCGAGTATTCTTTGTCTCTTTTTCTTCGAAGAACACGGAATAAATTGAAAAATGGGCATACGTAGAGCGCCCCTACCAATACACTTATCAATTAACCAAAGCAGTACAACACACAGATAGACATCTGTCGACTAATTCATCAACTATCGCACTGCACGTCCACACAGAAAAAACAGAGAGCGAGAAGTGAGGGTGGGGACACCGAGAAACGCTGCGTTCTAAAGCAGGAAACGAACTAATTTTCTACTACATTAAGGAGGAGAATAAGTGTAAAGTATTGGTGCAGTCCGTAAGAAGGAAGGAGCGGGTAGCGTGGCCTCGCTACGAGCTTTATGTAAGAGAGTTGTGTCATGCACATCAACTTTATTGCCGCTGTTATCTCGGCTGCTCAAATGCTTAACACCGCGGCCATGTGTTGGTCTCCGAGAGATTTCTGCAGGCACTAAATAAAACGGAGCCGATTTCGAGTTTCAGAGATGCCATTTATAAGTCGTCCCCAATAACCTCTCGGGACTATAAACATACACTGCGATGGAGCAAAGTGCATGCTCAACAGGGCACGACTTCGAGCAGACAGACAGTCTGTCGCCCGTCATGGAGATATGACCTGCCAAGAGGTCGCCAGAGTTCTTATAACAGCCCTCATCCCATTACCTACGCACTCGTAATAGGGCGGTAAGGCAAGGGAAATGGGAAGGGAAGGGGAACGCTACAGTCCGGGGATCGCGCAAATGCGGGAGGTTTGCGAGAAATGAGATGAATTACACTGGATCATCGAATGGGGAATATTACGACTCTCATCGTGCATTCCATCGGGTCATCCCTGACCTTCTGTAAACCTCTGAAGGTCAGCAATTCTCAATAAATATAGCGTCGGCGAAGTAGCGTCCATCTACTACGATACAAAGAAACAGGTAAGAAGATAAGTTTGGTCAAACTTGAATGAATTCGATGAAGTTCTGCTAGAAAAGAAGAACATATTTCAGTTCTGTAGATGACTATATTTCAACCCTGTACGATGAAATATGTTCTTATTTAACCATTACCAAGGGTGAAATCCACATCAGCCTTACACCCAGGGTGGGGTGGGGGATTATAAATCTAAGAAAACGGAAGTACGAAATATTGAAAAAATTTATGCGACTGAATCAGGCCTAAGATTTCCCCGTTTGTCATGCCGGCCTGATTGGTCGAGTGGTTAGCGTATCCACTGTCAAGCCAAAAGGCTGCGGGTTCGAATCCCACTGTGGGCCTGGATGTTTGTCTGCGAAAATAGTATTGGTGGGCGGTAGATGGCGTTGGTGGATTGAGCAGTGGAGACAGAGCTGTAGAATAGGTGCCCTCCCTCCTTTGATGAGTCTATTATTACTACTACGTGCCATCTGGAGGTGTCATGTAGTAATAATAATAACAATTATTATTACTAAATACAAGTCACACAAAATTTCACACCATGTTAATCTCATGAAGTTATAGAACATATGTAGCAATAGTAAAAATTAGCAGAAGATTTTAAAAAAGTTATAATGAACATTAAAAATTCTTTTCAAGAAGAAATGTTCTTCACACACACACACAAATAAAATAAAATAAATAAATAACAGTCTAGGAAAGAAGTCATAACGATATAAAAGTATGTGGGAACTGAAGAATATCTAAATGATTAGTACGGATTTACAGGTGGACGTATTTTGGATAAATTCGAAGGAAAAAAAAAAAAAAAGTAAAATTCAGTTAATCTTCACGGAGTTGTTACCGTGGTGGAACCGAGAAATTCCGTAATGAGGGGAATTATGGGGAGAACTAAGCGATACGGAGTCTGAATAACAGTAGCGCCACCTATCTGCTGTTACGCATGAACCGAATAAAATAATTAATATACGAAGTAAACCCTCAACTTCTATTATAAAGAACTTAATCTCAGTAACAATTCGATAATTAGTTATAAAAGATAGGAGTTTTCCTTCGTTTTTTCTGTCTTTCGTTTCATTTGTGCACATGGAAAATTTGTCAAATCCCATAATCCCCGCATGAAAACAAACCAAATTATTAAAAAAATAAAAAAAAAATGAAATTTTCTTATAAACTTCGATGAAAGCAATGAATTAACTAGAAACCCTTTGCTCGATTTTAACTGAAGAAATTTTACTTAAATATAAAGAGCCAATAGGCTTCATTTTGGCAATATAAACATTATTTAAATTAAGGGGATATTAAATCCCACATTGTTTTAAAACCGAATAAGAAACATATAAGAAATAATTTAAATGAAGAAATTTTAGAATATTTAGCTTCACCAAGTAAAACGATAAAAATTCTTTAAACAGTTACCAACAGTCAACAGTTACGTGACTGTAACAAAATAATGAAGGGAACCAAAACCCAACAATATTCGGTTTACGACAACCATCCAAACTCTGTATTATAAATAAGTCGGAAAGCTAAATTAAGAAAATGAAGTCTTGTTAACTTCACTAACGGGCATTCGTTCCGCTGCTTCCCCTCTCTGACAAAATAATAAGCTCGCGACGTTAAAATCTTCGAGAAAGTGGAAGAACTCAGCCACCCATGTACTACAGCGGGATTAACTGAACCCTCGTTCGTCATAATGTGGGCTACTTGGAGAGGTCTGTTGTGTTTCTCCAGTATTCATAATGAGATTACTGGGGGAAGTAGAGCATGCATACTCCGTCGTTGGTTAGAGGGAACTTACCTTTCTGAGTACGGTGGTTTCGTATCAGCTTCTTTGAAGTAATAAGTGCAGGTGGCCTTAATGCCGGTTTACGGTTACTGAGATGCTAACGGAAACTTAGTCAAGTATGGAGATACTGAAGTGGAGGAGAACTCAAACAAAACAAGTCTTTTACTCAAATAATAACAGGGAAAAGTGATTTTGGATGGCCCACTTAAGTTTAACAAGTCACTTTAAAACAAACACAACAAAAACATATTGTTGGCGTATTTTAGGCAGATTCAAAAATTCTTTATTCCTCCTTCTTGCGAGTCCACTGGCAAGAAGGAGGAATAAAGCTATAATGAAAAAGTTATAACCGTAAAGTTGTGCGCTACTTTGAAAAATAAAATAAATGAAATAAAAAAAGAGAGTTGATATCTTCCTTAAATCTACACCTTAGTTACATTCCTATGTATAAAACTTTCTTTCAGTGCTAAATAAATTAAATTCCATTGTGGCCTTGGGTGTTTTTGAATGTACTTAGATGGTAGATTAATCTCATGGCCCGTATGAGATCTCCTCCCTACTTACTGGAGGCCTGAAGTGGCTTGAAAAAGATCCATCTTTGATCTATACAGTAGAGTTTTCGGATTATGTAAAAATTAAATTTAAAAAAATTAAAAATAAACTAATCAATGTCAAAAATTTAACCATCCTAGAAGTGTTAATATACTACGGATTCACAACCTTTCGTGGGTGGGAGGTGCATGAAAAAAAAAAAAAAGAAAAAAGTTTTATCCAGGTTAACAGGTAGTTTAAGCAGAACAGGTTTATAATATGGCAAGAAATTCCCTCGTTTTATTATTATTATTATTATTCATCAGAGGGAATATTTGTGAAAGCCGGATGAATTGCTGAACACAATAAATATTATGCACTCACCAGCAGATGAACATTTAATTCAAAAAGAAGTCTTGAAGACAACTGCATATAGCACACTTAATCCACTGGGGGAGGGGAAAAAAACCATAGTGGTATGGCAGGCTTCTAAACTGAACCAGCTGTAAGCGCCTACAAACTCGTCTATTAAATAATAGTGTGAAACAAAACCTCACCTCAATCCAATTTTTACATTCAATTCCAACAACAACTAAAGATTCGAAAGGCAAAAAAGCATAAAATTACTATAACAAAAACAGCACAGTCATGGTAAAGAACAGAATCAGCTTTTTTTTTTTTGAGAGGTTCTGTCCCTTTGTCAAACCACTGATTAAGAGTGAGAGAGAGAGAAATGGCATTAGAATCTGTGGAATGTAGAAGATTTATAGCCGATTTTTCTCCTGTTTTCGTCTGTCTATATAGTATTTCTTATGTATAAGATGTTTTCCTTATTAATTTTCAAATTTTATAATTGTTAAATTAGTTGCCTTTTTTGAGAGAGGAATAACATCCACCGCCTTGTGAGACCAAGCAACCCAGGTTCTTTCCGACTGAGGTACAGGGATCTATTTACTTCATCCTATTATAATTGCCGTCCGCGCGGTTAGCCAAGAGGTTATGCGCTTCACAACCATATGCCTGGAGAAGGAGTGTCGTAGGTTCAATTCCCGTCGACCACGTGAGGAGCTTAGGGATCTTCCTCAGTCATAGCCAAATTAGCCGGTCTTGAGCGTGGACAGCAGGGTTTTTCATCCCGCAAGCAGGCAAACCGGCCCATGAACACATACGGAAACAGTCACGAATATCGCCCTTAGAGGATGCAGCAGAGGAGTGGCGAACCGGCCTGCATTAATACGCCAGTAACCCCTCATTAGGAGGGGGTCCTAGGACGGACGAGAGGGATAGGATAGGATAGAAAACTATACGTGAATAAAACCGAATATCAGGCTCCAAGAAATCCTCAAATGCTCTGATTGAGCAAAAATAGAAAGTTTTTTTGTTTTTTTTTCATTAGAAAAGTAAGAGTCGCTCCAAAGAGTCCCCATCCGGCTGCTCAGTATCACGAAACGAACAGCGTAAATTTTATTTGCAAAGCAAAAATGTATTGTATTTCGTAACGTATAGCTAGAGAAGCAATTTTAAAAAATGTTAAATTCATTCACATTCACAAAAAAAAGAAAGAAAAGAAAAGAAGTAATTGGAGTCTAGTGGAAATCACTTTTCACCAGACTTCGACCAGATTCCAATTTCATTTCTGCATTAAAAATAAAATGTGTTCAAAACAATACAACTATATTGTTCTAATTGTTCTACAATTATATTGTTCTAATTGTTCTACAATTATATTGTTCTAATTGTTCTACAATTATATTGTTCTATTTGTTGAAAATTGTTCATTTTCAACAAATAATAGCAAGCAAAAAGACGAAAAATTTTAAACAAAAATTAAATTAAATATAGAAATATTTCCAAAATAAAGTTTAAATTTATTAACAAAACATTCCATCGCCTTGACCAACATTTTTACACACGATTTAAATGAAAGTCATGATTTGCAATAAGTGGAAATGCCGGCGCTATCTGTGACGTAACAACAGCATGTATAACAATGCCGTGTTCTTGTATAGTGACGTCACTGAAACCTAGAGCTTTTTCGGATAACGTATTGTAAATGGTTAATTTATATTTCCGAATCATTTTGAATTATCCTAATTCATTAATTTATTAAATTCCATCAAATCAGAATGCGATTATTAATCTGATATTTCGAAAAACTTGCTTAATTATTGTCTTCAAATATCATATTTAAACCAAAATTGAAATAACTGAACAAATTATCGTAAATATCCGAATTCCAAAATTTTATTAAAATCTTTCTATCTAGAGCAAAGTTATAAGTCCTCATAAAAAATAAATCTAATTGTTGCCTACATGTTAAGCGAAAGTCACTCAAAATCAACAATACATTGACGTCATAGAGTTATCGATTATTGTTGATTGTTGCTTACATGTTAAACGAAAGCTTCTAAAAATCAACAATGCAATGACGTCATAAAGCTACAGGAAAACTGCAGTTTTTGTTAGTGAATGACAATGAAAAAAAAAAAAAAAAAAAAACATTTATGACCATAAATTTCGCATGCATTTTTGCGTGCTACGGATCATCTAATATTACTTTAAATCAAGTAGCCACGTTATGATTTAAACGTTCTATACGAAAGAATATTTTTATAACTCACTATGCGTGCATTTTTTTCTAGCCTGTAGAGAAACGAGTTAAAGGATCCCAGGGCAATATCATTACATGAGGATTTGTTCTTCTTCCGTTACGTTGACAGCGTTAGCCTGACGTATAAAGCGGGATTAGATTGTCGAAGCAAGAACTTTAAAACATGCCTATATGCTTCTTTCTTGCGTAATAAAATAAAGATCTTAAGATATAAATGGGGTCGGCTAGTTTTAGTATGTTTGTAAAGAGCGCGTTACGTCCCAAAACGATGCATGAAAACATTTAAAACGTAAGAAATCTGTTTGGTATTTGTAGCCAGCAAGGAAATGAGATGCAATAAAAAGGACGGTGAAACTGGTTGTAAAAGTGACTGAAGAGTAGGCAGGAGGGCCTAAATAGTACTTGTGCACTAACATGTAATCCCCGAACAATATTCGACAACGTCCGTCTACATTTTATTTGAATTGGGAACAGCAGCAAATAAATACTGTCGAGAATGAGATACATTAAATTTTGAATAATCAGTGACAATGGCTACATTTTTTTTTTATGAGCCAATGTTTAACTGACCAGGTATCAATATGTGATAGTATTAGCCTGTAACACATTAAGTTGATTGTTATAACTCAGTGAAAAGCAGCCATTGCGTAGCAACAATGAATCGAAGTGGCAGACGACAGTTCACTCGATTCTTAATATTGATTTGTTATTATGCATACAACGAAACAATACCATGATGGAAAAGTGCGAAAGATAAGTCACACAGTATGTTTGACAAAACAGACTGCATGAGAACAGAGTGGAATGTTGTTTATATTTATAAGCCTACGACAGGCTGTAAATAGCATATAATCACTGTGGGTAATTGAACGTTAGAAACGATTTCCTTACTGTTTACCTTTTTCGATGCCATATTGTGTTTGTGGCGTTGTTATTAACACAATATGATGTGTATGTTGACGGTAATGTTAAATCGCTGCTTGGTTTGATTTTCTTCGTCTCGATGAGTTTCTTAATTAAAAATCTGATGTACACTTTTGGTTAATCTGCTGTATACTCTGTTGATTAAGAAAAACTCATCGAAATATAGAGGATATCAACCCAATCCTTCCGTTTATAAAATATGACACAGTTAGAACAGCCTTTAGTCCAAAGAAATTCTACATAAACTGCGTCTGTAAAAGACACACACACACACACATACACAGAGAGAGAGAATTGAGGGGGGGGGGGAGCTGCGTTTTACGTGGCATTCCACTGAGCTGCTTTAATACTATTACAAATAATACGCGTAACAACAGCGTGTATATATTCTATGACTGTTTTCTATTTCGCGAACCCTCCGTATACGAACGCAGTTGTCGTCTTGAATTGAACGTACACATGATTGTTCCTAAGACCAAGACGGAATTCGTATGCACGCTCTTTTCAACGAAAAATGCCCTTGTCGTTCTTTTGCAAACATTATGTAAATGTCTGTGCGTGGGGAAAGGTTGCCTGAAATCAGTTCGATACATTTCAGTTTGTTAATACGATGCAGACAGAAGAAGAAGCACAATCCATGCTAGCTAGTAGATCTCTTGTATTTTCTTTTAATATTTATTTTTAGGTGATACCAGCAAGAAAGACTTTCGATATAAGCATTTTGCAATCCATGATTTTATTTCATGAACTATGCTTTATTAAAATTTTATTAAAATATATGTAATGAATCAACTTTGTGGCAATAAAACCTCGCTGGAATGAAGTGAAGAATCAAGCGACTTCGAACTTCGAAGACAGATTTTTTCCCTTTCCGAATGTCGTGTTGTTCTTTTTTTTTTTTTTTTTTTTTTTTTCTGTGAGGAAAACCCGCATGCATGCATCCCAGATACGGGCAACTTCAGTCTTTTTTTTTTTTTTTTTTTTAAATAATAATAATTTCCTGTTTAAAACAGTTTACAATTTCTGCAGCGCGTGGAGTCAAAATCATCACAGCAGCAACCTGTTAGAAAAAAAAATGTTGAACGCCTCTGTAATACGACAATGGCATGTAGGGACCAGACGGTCAACGAATACATCCAGACGACTTTTTGTACTTTGAATTCATACAAAAATGTCTAAAAATCCTTTGCTTTTTACACACGCTGAAGACAAAGTCTTCAGCGTGTGTGATAAAAATGCAGGATTTTTATTCCACCAGACTGTCACGGTCATGATCTACAGTTTCAACAAACACACATGCACACACACAAAGTACATTTATTCTCACAAAGCCGGACAAACATGATATGAAATCCTATAACTATATTTTACAAAACAACTTTCATTGTGTCCATATTATGTGTGGCCAAACAAACTGGTTTTGTAACTCAATATCTCAGACCACCACAAAGCAGTGCTCCATCACACGGAATTGAGAGATCGGTCAGCAAATGGGGGGGGGGTAGAAATGGTTTCTGTCATTTTTTTATCTTAATGAGCAACGCTAATTTATGAAATAAGAAGGTAATCGAGTAAAAAAAAAAACACTAATATATATATACAGGGTGTTCGGGATAAATTTGACAGTTTCGTAAGGAAAAAGAAAATCTTCTTTGTATCTATTAAATTTAATGAATTGACAAAAAAAACATTACAGGCAGAGTTAATTACAATACTATCAACAAGATTTACTCAAAATAACCACCATTAGCATCGATCACAGCTTCAATTCTGCTTCGGAACCTCGAACAAGCTGATGCTACAGTCTCCCTGGGAAGGGCCGCAAAAACTGTTTTAATTTTATCCATTAACTGGGCTTTTGTATTACTGGAAGTGCGATTGGTGTCTTTTTCAACTGCGCCCCATACAAAATAATCCATGGGGTTAAGGTCTGGGGAGTTTGGAGGCCAAACATTTGGACTGGTGAAATCGTAGAAATTTTCAGACAACCATTTTTGACTTTTCCCAGAGGTGTAGCAAGGGGCCGAATCCTGCTGCCATACATACGGCCTACCATTGGCTACCCTTGTTATCCAGGGCTTGACTACAGTTAGCAACTCCACGAACAAAGCCCGAATTCCAATGCCAGGGTTCTTCAACACCTGTTCCTGCAGATTTGCGAGGAATTCTGCTGTACGAACGCAATCAGATCGTCTGCTAGGGATCTTTCTTCTTGCTACATCCTCGTAGTCACCATTGCAAGTCTCTAGTTCATGCCTGATTGTTTTTACTGTATTCAGGGAGCATTGGGCAGCAGTCGTAATATCCTTATTTTGATGGCGGGCACGAATCATCATGATACAAGTTATTCTCTTCCATGATTCAGGTGGGTTCCAGCTATCCATCCTTTCTGACATCTTGTATATGAATGAAGAAGGGTCCAAACTTTTAAATGAAGAGAAGTGTGTGTAAATACATGTAACTTACGGAAAAATATAATTAATTATAAATATGTCAAATTTATCCCGAACACCCTGTATATATAACTGTTATGGCTGATGATTTTATTGTATTATTGTTATTTCACAATCCTCATCTTTCTATTCGTTATTTCGTGTGGAATTTTTTTTTTCATTAAGAAAGAATATTTGTTAAAATTTCTGTCTAAAATATTATCATTCAATTTGTAATTCAATCAACGCAATTCTAAGAAACATTTTTAATTCTATCTTATTATAATGCATAATATTTTATTTATGTATTATGTCTAGCAATGCATATATGGATTATTAAATTTATATTGTTAATTACGTAATTTTAAACTTGTCGTTAATTATGTGAAATGTTAATATGATTGTTAAATTATTTATTGTCAATTATGAAATTGTTAAATTATGCACTGTTATAATGCACGATATTTTTATTTGTATATTTTGTATACCAATGCATTCGTGTATTATTAAATTGTACTGTATTCTTAATTATGTAATTGTTAAATTATCAAATTCAGTTGATTATGCGATTGCTAAATCATGTAGTGTGTAATAATGGTATATATTAAATATGTATATAATTTGACAATACGTTAAATATGTATTGTCAAATTATATACTATTAATTATGCATTGTTAAATTATGTATTATTATAATTCGTAATAGTTTTATTATGCATTTTGTATAACAATGCCTTCATGTATTGTTATGATGCATAATTTACATTTTCGCTTTATAACAATGGAGTCTGTGGAACTACTTTCGATGTTTCACTGAAATTTGTTAAATAACTTAAATACTTTTGATAAATTTTAAATAATTTTGATAATTTTAGGGATAATTTCGATCTTTAAAACATCAGCTGCTGAATGCTAAGCTTTTCGCATTTAAAAATTATGAATAAAATTTAAATTTTATCGAAAAAATACTTTTTTGCACAAATAAATTTAAAGAGGAATTACGATAAATAAAAAAGCATTAGTAGATAATGACTATTACTGTTTTTTTAATCTATCGTGCCTTGTTGTTAACATGCGCTGATGGTTTCTGGAAAGTATTAAAGAAATGTGAATACACCTCAGGGGAACTTACGCAATCCAACTAATTTTATCGACAGAACTATATGCTAATTGGGTTTGTCTTCAACCATTCTCTGGTGGGAAGACCTGTGAACGCGACAATTTACGTAAGTGTCCATTATGGCAAAAAAAAAAAAAAAAGTCCGTCTATAGTGATTAATAATAAATCTGTGATGTGTCCACACTTTAGCGCGTTACCTATAAATTTTCATGTACCATTTTCAGTCCGGTAATTAAATATTCATTTTAACTGTAACTGATTTTTGCATCAATATTCCTACAAGACGACAGTTCTTTTTCAGCCTTGTGACTTTTGTGTATGTGCGTGCGTGTCCTTTTTAAAATATAAAATAATCCTAACTTACTTAACACACTAAGTCTCTAGTGGATGCTCAGAGACTTACCTAGGGGATGCCTCTAGCGATTCTTCTAATTGCAGTAGTTACACCGCGCATGCGTAGTACCTCCTGATGTAAGGAATACGAGAAGCACATTTTTGAGTAATCCCAGGTGTGCATTCGTTAAAAAAAAAAAAAAAAAACGGGGGAAAACCAGCCAATTAAACTGTCGCTCAGAATGGCAGGTATTAGAACTACGAAAAGTTATTCGTAATATTGTCGTGTGGCAGCTGAGTGAGGCAATCCTTACGACGGTGTCCTTGGTTAACCTAGTGGCGTGCTTTCTGTCGGTAAGCAAGCACGCGTTGTGCGTCTAATATCCGACTCTAATATAAATGAGTTTTGTTCGCCGTAACTTGCAAGTGACCAGTCATGAATTTAATATTCTGTGGGAACAAATACCTCAACCCCACTCCACTTTTAAACTGGAATGAATACAATGCGGAATACGAAGTCTGAAATGCTACCCAATGAAATACATTTCTGAAATGACATCATTTGCGCTTTCCAGAAGAGATGGACTAAAATGTCTACCTCGAATTGAAGCAGACATTTTAGTCCAACTCTTCTGGGGTATCTACTATGTTAAGTTCCAAAGAATGTGCTCCAACTACTACGTTTCCAGTGAGAATATTTCTCACTCGAAACTTAGCAGCGAAAAATGGCGAGATTGTCTCAACCTCAGAGAAATAATCTTCGAACACACAATAAATCTCCAATTCAAAACACGTTAGTTTGATATTGGGTTTTAGGTACGTGTAGCATCGATTGCACTCATTCATAAAAGTTGCTTCTGATTGTAGCTAGATAATGAAGCATGTTCAGATACACCCAAGGAATTCAGCATCCGCATTCCTTGGAAAACTTCGTTTAGTCGTCCCAATTTTGATTTCAAGTGGACCATTTAATTCCAAACATTAGACAAAATTATATCTTCAATGCACGGCTACCTCAGTAGCGCAGTTACAGGAACAGGACATGCCCTACTCAGTAAGAAAAAGACCCGGAGTTCGATTCGTATCATGACGAGGGAATCTTCATATCTTTATTTTTTTCTGAAGTTGAGTTACCCAATCTCACACGGTGATAGCAGAGTTTTTCTCTAGCATACAGAAAAATCGGCAACAGAATACACGCAATAAACAAGAAGAAATTCAATGTAGTATACTGTCTGTATTTATCTCAGCCTACCCACGGTACTAAATATGTATCATGTGACTAATAATAAGTAAAATCCAAAACAGAATAAGGAATTCATATCACATGAAGAATATTCACTATGAGCAGTCGTAAAGCAAGTGGGTGTGGATTACAGGAAAAAAATCAAGAGAGCAGTTTGCACAACCGTGGTTACCTTACTTAAATATAAAGAGACAGACACACTACTCCCCTAACCGCGTATCTTCCCGAAGGTCATCCAGCGTGAAAGGGGATATTTCATAAACTCACTTCTCCGAGCACGGAATACTTTCCATTTATTGTTAACAACACCGCAGTTCGATAGCGTTTGCGTGTTCCTTTGCTGCATTTCGTGACCCGCAATCGTGATTCACATGCCACCAGTTGGTTCTCGTGCCCGATTCGGAAAGCGTGCATAATGCACCTTGACAGTAAATAAGAGAAAGCTTACAGGTGAAAGGAGTTAGAAAGCGCGCGCACACACACACACACAACGGTTTAAATCCACACAGTGTATCAAACTCGAATGTTTGGGTGGTTTTCTTTTTAAGATAATTACTTTTCTTTCACTTTGGAATAATAAAAAAAAACTATAAAGGCATATAATGCTTTTTTATCCGACGACGACTTCGACAAGACCATAGCGACGATTCATTAAAATAGAAATGAAAATAGCAAAACAGCGAAGAGTTTGTATAAAAGATTTAAAGAATGCTTTAAATATAACAATGAAATTGACGAAACAATAAAAAATTAAAGAATGCTGTAAATACTACTAAAATGAAACTGACGAAACAATTAAATAAAACAATCAATCAAATAAAAATAAAGAATGCTGTAAATACAACAATGAAATGTGTGCTGGAACCTCCAGGTGTTCAAGGACCGCAATCTCCAGCTGCTCAAGAAAAATATCAATATATTCCTGTTTTTTTTTTTTTGTTGTGGTTGTTGTTGTTTTAACCCGTACGTGGCACCAATCTGCTATCGGCTTTGCAATCTTGGGTGTTTAGAATATAAAATATACAAGTTAAATAATTTATAATTGTTTTAATTCTGTATTACTATACTTTTGGAATTGTAATTATCATCACGACAACAATTCACTAAAGATTTGCCACCGTTTTGTGACACAACAGATACACATAATTTCCTAACTTCGGAGAAACTGATATTATTTTATTTAATTGTTTGTGGGCCAAACGGCATTTTAATGCAGTGATATTTGCTAAAAGTTAACATTACTTTTTTGGCGAAAGAGATAAAATGTTATCTATGACAATACTCGAATACGTATTACTGAAAGTAGTGCAAATCTTGATTTATGATTTACAAATATAGTTGACAGAAGGTATAAAATGACGAGAAGAATGGTGTTCAGCGAGTCTGAATAAGAACAGGTGGTTGGATAGTACAGCCTCGGTATTTCTCTGATTTCAGCGTTCTCAACTTGTCAAAGAGCTGCAAGGAACATCGCACGCAACCGAAAGAAGAAAAGTGATACGGAGGTTGAAGTAAGAGCCAACAGAACGCTTTTTTTACGGAAAAACTGTATCCACTTCAGAATTTCCCACAGTTTGAAAGCATGCAGGATGGGAAACGTACCGTACTCAGAGCATCGCATTAAAATTGTTTCTGAAATCTCATAATTCAGAATGTGAATATTCGCCAACGATTACAATGGCCTTGTACCGGCAGATAATGAACTCTGCAAGGGATCAGAAGCATTCTGAGGAGGAGCTATAAATCACGTCACTTTCGCCTCGCTATTGAAAGCGTTTGTTGGTCTATTATCAGGCCAAGACTTCCATCGGATGAACATTGAGTAAGAAGGGGACTGCATTGTCCCAACAATGAATTATGGGAAGGTGGATGGATGTGCGTTTCACAGTAATGATACTGAATTGCTAGCTTATGTCGAAACACGATGATCAGAATATCACACTGTACGTCCTCATTTCAATTCCGTCTAGAAAGTCGAGAGAGGAGTTTTATTTCTGGTTTCTTTTCATTTATTTACAATTTACGTTCCTTCAATGGAATTATTGGTAATTCAAATCCACAGAGTGGTGTTTCCAAATATCCAAACACCATTCGAGAATTCCTTTCATTTGAAAGGTGAAAATCGCAGGAACTCATAGCAGCGAAATTTATGAGTTGAGCATTGGATCCTACACGCCAATACGAAAATGTCCAGACGAATACCATTAGAAACATGGACGGGATGCCGAGCTGTTGCCTGAAGTTTTACCCGATAGACCTTAATGGTACTATCCATTGATTTGACGTCCGTTTACGGTTCATGTCTTGTCTCATATAATTGTGATCAAGATGGCAACACTGATTGTGTTGTGTGAACGAAAAAGTATGTGAACGTTACACTCTGCCTTCACATAAATGCTACATCTGTTAGTTGAGAAATGGGTCTCTGGGCAGTCGATAGCGCCACCATTTGTCGGAAACACCAGAGTCGATTCTTGTAGTAGTAAGAGAGGAATAATCGTAAGGGCTTTTCAACTATGGGTGGGTTAACGTCTTGTATGGATATGTCATAGAACGGATGCATTGAAAAGACAACACACTCACTTAACACTCTTATCTGCTTTGACATAATCTAAACAAGACCACATCCTCTGTGCAATAGGACGGAGACAAACTATATCAATACTTCAATCTATCATCCACAACCATGGTATTAGAAGCACCATACCTAAATTGATATTTAGCAAAACACCATTGGTATTTTGCTAAATATCAATGCCTCTAATTGGGCTTGTTGTAAAATATGTACGGTGATTCATCTGAACCGGCTTTCTCTTTGTTCCTAATAGCATTCAAAACCGAAGTATTATTTTTTTTTGAATTGCTGACATAGTTTTCGGAGATCTATACAAAGTTTTACAAATATATAGTTAAAATATAATTATAATATTTAGAACGAATATTAAATATATCCATTTATTTGAAACACACCCAAGCCTTCAATTCAGAGTGGCACTATATAAGAAACGACTGGCTAATCCATGACCTAATCAGGACTGTATTGATTCATTTCCTAAGAAGTGCTGAAGTCTTTAGTCAAATATATTCTACTTATGGGGTGGCATGCTATTTAATTATTCGACCAAACTGCCACAATACAAACCCAACTTCAGAATTCTTCTTCCACAGAATATCAATGAGACCTGCATACAAACCTGTTCGTGCAAATATTTTTTTTTTTAAATATAAAGACTGATATTAAATGCGTGATATTTACTTGTCTGAAGAGGGGGCATGTGTGTTTTTTCCTTAACAGACAAAGGAGGGGGTTCAGACACAGAACGTAATAGCGGTTCAGGTCAAAAGTGCAGGGAAACATTAATGTGCTTTTCTGTTAAAGATGTTTGAACAAGCAACTGTATGCGCATGTGCGGAAGGTTAGTGCACCACGCCTGAGCAGTAACGAGTAATTAATGAGGGTTTAATAGCACCATCTGAAAGGCGGGGAGAGAAAAAAAACACCAAAAAAACATGAAGTGAGAGAAATTCTCTTGAGATAATTAATAGCGCCACTGCACGATCAGAAACCGAACTACTGCCAAAAATAAAAACTAGAAATTGGGGAACATTCACAATTCCAGAAGAAAACTAATGATCCGGCATATTAATTTCAATATTTATGTAATTAGTGGGATGAATGCATTACTATTATAAATATTAATGAGCTTATTAAGCAATCCTAACTAATCACTCCAAGAGTCGCCACTTTTTCCTTTTCTAAAAGACGTTGTAATTAAGCACTTAACTCAGAAAAAACGAACTCTCCCATATGTATGTTACGCAAATGATATTAGGCTGTTGAGTTCCTTTCTCACTATCTTCATTAAATATTTTCTGTTATTTATGTAGTTGGTTCCTCCCAGATTTGCCGAATCGCTCTTTAATTACTGTAATAACAAAGTCTGTTACGAGTTTATTCGAATATTTGAAAATTTTGTCACGAAACGTGAATACCTAAACACAGTACATAATTACTATTCTGAAAGATCATTGTTAGATGGTCATGTGATTTTTTTTATTGTCGTAAAATATTTCAATAAAATTTGCTATCTATGAAAAAAATAAAATATAAAATGTGGTTTTGTTAAAGCTGTTACTTGAACAAACTACAGTTAGTTGTTTAAAATACAAGTTTGTGCTTTAAAAATACTACAATTAATAATTAAGGGGATACAAATCCGTTGTTGTTGTTGTTCAACTGCCAGTAAGCAAAACTCTAAGATCGAGAACTACGAATCTATGAGTTTCATATATGCCGAAAAACTATCGGCGAATACAAGTGTAAATGACCACTTGGTAGTACAACACCAAGGCAACTCGAAGCAAAGGTGGAGCAAGATCCCTCACTATCCTTGTTATTTTCTCATAATGTAAAAACACAGCCCCTAGGGGATGTAATACTGTAACGAGGAAAGGTCACTACCCAGACCGGTTTCAACCTTTTTTTGAGGTCTCATCGGTGAGTAGGTAGACCTGGAAGATAACAAGGTTTACGTGAAAAGAACTTACATACCTTTACTATAAAGGATGCCAGAAAAATAGCCGTTTGGCTTTCAATTTATAATATACAAATACAAACACACATTTATGGCATTCGTATAGTAAAGGTATGTAAGTTCTTTTCACTTAAACCTTGTTATCTTCCAGGTCTACTACCTACAGATATTTCAGGGCTACTTCTGATGAGTTCCAGTCCTAATCAAGATTGCAGTACCTGTTCATGATCCAGTTTGTGAAGAGTGCCCGATCCAGCGAACCTGAAAGAGAGCTGCATGTTCCAGTCCTGCTTCCAGCCTTGGTGAGACCTTTTTTATTAGTTATTTTTGTCCTTTTCTTTCTGCCTTGTGCCTGCTTGTAGTCTTCCGCCTTTACCTAGTGTAGCAGGAGATTTCTGCAAAAAGGGAACGCTTGGCCCTGGTTTAAAGGTCTATCCACTTTTCTGAGACTTAATTCCTAGTGAGATATTTTTCTCTCTTCCAAATGACTTCATTTCTGCCGCGAGTAGACCTGGAATAGAATGGACCTGGAGTGGAATCGCCAACCACTCCAGTAAATAAACCTGAACCCAAAAAACAGGACGACATTCCAGCTATAGGCAAAACAGCAGAGGAGCCTAAAACAACGGAGCCGGAAGACTCTCCAATCATCCAACCCCCAGCTATCGTGACAGTAACAACAGGAAATCAAGCCGCCACCACAAAAAATTCAGAATGGAAAATAAAGAAAAAAAAAGAAACATAACGCAAGGAAAACTCACATCGAGACGGAAGAGACCACCAATGAAAGCACAGAAGTAGAAGAAATGGAAGCCAGCAACAACACAGAAAAAAGACCAATCAGCCCTGATATAACAGATGCCCAGAAGAAGCATCTGACTCTGAAGAAGAGGAAGAAAGGGAGATCAGAATAGAAAACCAAGAAGAGACTGAGGAATCAAGAAAAGACAATATTATCCCAGCCGAGGAATCGGAGGAAGAATCCCCGCAGTGGACCCCCAAAGGGTTCTAATGTGCTTAATCCCAGAAGACTCCGAGGTGATGCTCCAAAGAGCAACAGACAAAATAGGGGCACCGATGCTCCTTCTCACAGGTCCTGAGACCATAAGTTTCGAATGGGGAGACCTCTGTATAGAAAGATTAAGTGAACTAAACCCAGCACAAATAAAAGGAATCCCGGAACTAAACGAAGAACGGAAATGAGGCTGTATAAAGCTCTTCACCAAATAATAAATAGCCGGGAAAAAACAGTAGCTTCTCAAATCTTACAGAAACATACAACAAAAAAAGAGTTAAGGGCAAACTAAAAACTTGTCCTCCTTTCAGGATCAACTAAATACTTAATTCTATTGTACAACTCACTGGTTCTCTAGTCCACTAAGGAGGGGGTAGACCTGAGAACCCGGGCTGCGAAGGCTTACGTCGAGGCAGTGCAGCTCCTTGTGGGCTGCATCACTCGATCCGGGTTCTTCCCCCAACTCTCGGTTCTCTGGTTGATAAAGTCCACCTCAATACGGATCCCGCTATCGCAGTTTTTTTTTCAGTTGTAAGGCATAGTTTAAGAATAATCTAAGTTTCAAATTTTAACAAACATTTTCCTTTTTTTAGGTGTTACGAGATGACGTCTCCAGACACCTGGATTAATCAGTTATTTTTTCGGGTAAAGTGAAGTGTAAATTTTAAGTTTTTTTTTTAGAACAGGTGTAAGGAGATTATGTTTTACAGACCTTTTAGCCACAACCTCTGGGTTATACAGCTAAACAGGTTGACTGAGGCCTCTTTTTACCTCCTATCTTTATACTCCAAAGGGCGATGATGAAAGACATGAACTCCCATTCTACCAATTCACTGATGAGACCTCAAAAAAAGGTTGAAACCGGTCTGGGTAGTGACCTCTCCTCATAATGTAATTACAATAATACATCCCCTAGGGGCTGTGTTTTTATATTATGAGAAAATATCAAGGATAGTGAGGGAGCTTGCTCCACCTTTGCTTCGAGTTGCCTTGGTGTTGTACTACCAAGTGGTCATTTACACTTGGATTCGCCGATAGTTTTTCGGTATATATGAAACTCATAGATTCGTAGTTCTCGATCTTAGAGTTTTGCATACAACAAGGGATTTGTATCCCTTTAATTATTATTAAGGATGCCAGAAAAATAGCCGTTTGGCTTTCAATTTATGTTATAAAACTACAATTAGTTGCTTTAACAAACTTAAACTCCGTTAGCCTGCGCATGCATTAACAAATTTAAACTAAACATTGTTGTTTTAACAGACTACAGTTGATTGTTGAAAAAACTACAGTTTATTGTTTAAAAAAAACTATAGTTAGTTGCTTAAAATACCAGTTGTTGCTTTAAAATCTACAGTTTGAAACTTTAACAATCTTAAGAAACTCTTAATTTGAGAATTAAGAAACTTAAGAATTATAACATAATTCTCGCCATAATAGGTGAGAATTATGCAACCATGGGCCTCCGTAGCTCCGTCGGTATAGACGAGGCCCTTTGGCTAGAAAGACCTCGGTTCGATTCCCGTGAGGAACCTTTATCTGATCTCCTTCGACTAAAGGTGAGTTGGCCAGTCTCATACGGAGGTAGAGGGGTTTTTTTTCACCCGGAAACTCTGGTTTTTCGTCCCTCAGAACAGGTAAACCAGCCCGTGAACACACACACACACGGATTTACAGTCATAATATATACAGTATATATATATATACCTACTATCCCTTATATATACCTACTAGTAATCCCTTATTAGGAAGACTCAATTACCCCAATAAGGGAAAGGGGAGACCCATACGAATAAATAAATAAAAGAAATTATGCAACATCGTCTAAGTAAGAAATTAAAGATGGATTCAGTGCTAATTTCACCATAAGGTCCTAATTAATCGTTTTGCAGTAATTAAAGGCAAAAAGGAGAACTATTTAGTAATTATTTTATTATTCCTAGTTTGCTATGTCGCTTAAAGAAAGAGAGAAAACATTATGAGATAACAGTTATCCCCAAAATAATATTTTATAAAAATCACTACCGAGTCATCCTTCAAGCGGGATGATAGAACTGAATTTAAATCCCAGTACTAAACAAGGTTATGGATTTTAAATGTCCATCAAAGATCCTACGAATTCCGAAATGCCCAAAGAAAAAAAAATTTAATGAATTCCCTTTCACATCACAGTCACGGACGTTTCTGAATCACAAAACAAAGTGGTTGACTGGTTAATACGATAATAGATGACTCGGTTTCTTGTATGCTTATCATACAAATCTATTTATCCAAATCCCTTCTGTGGTTAACTATTCAATCCAATGAATACAAGAAGAAAGAAACATCGCGTACAGTTCTCTTTTGAAGCAAAAATATCTGCTAAAATTTCTAGTGTGTATTTGTTTAGTAATATATGTACGAAATAAAATTAAGTTGCGGAACTATTGTAGAAATCTACATAATTGTTTTGAATCATCCTCTAAAAGAAACGCATCGATTTGTAGTCGAACTAATGACACTGCTAACCGCAGTAATTTAAATCCACTCTTCTCCTCGTAGATTCTTAAAACTAACAATGTGGCGCTCATGAACCGCAGAGAATAAATTAGCATACAAATAAAAGGAGACGTATCGACCAGTTAGCCAGGATCGTCATCAACTCGCATAAAGATACAGATATTAAGTCTAAAAAGGAAGTCGCGATGATTTACATTGCACTCGAAAAGGAGATGCACTGAGTATGAAGTGTTTTGTTTTGTGATTTAGTTTAAAAGGTCCAAAACCGCACAGAAATGCGTCAGTGTGTAAATGGCTTTTCATTAATAATTGAACTATCCTTTCATTATTATTATTAGCGAGCGATAAGAACCAACACAAATCACTGGATATAATTTTTATACAGGAGGTTATCAAAATAATGGAAACACCTACAAATATTTGGAGACTTTTTTTTATTAATAAACTATAGGCCCACTTCGGGCTGTCAGAACACCATGAATTCGAGATAATGGAATGTGAGAGGACCATTCTTCCTTCAAAATATGTGCCAGTGATGTTGCAGGCAGAAAATGGGATCAAGCCTTGGAGAACCGATTGCGGATAATTCCTTGTTCGGTTCCATATCTTGCCATAACCTTCGATATTGTGGCTCGTGATACACCTACGATTTCTGCCGCTTTGGTTACTTTACTGCACGTCTCTCTCTCTCTCTCTCTCTCAAAATATGCTATAAACATATTTATGCAACCTATAACACTGCAACACAAAAAAGGCTATCAATAATTGAAGCATGTTTAGATTGCAGTCACAATTTAAGAATCGATATTTGTTTTGACAAATTCTTGTGCTGATTACAGCTTTTAAAATAACCTTTGTTGTATGATAAAGGTCATAAAAGACTATCTACGAAATTTCTTTAGTATTGATTTTCTTACGAAATAAATTGTCTTCTCTCACAAGAAAAAAATAATACGAAAAAAAAAGAGGCTTTTCCAAAATGATAGCAAACACACGCCTTCGAAAGATGTCCTTCAGTAATTTTTATATATACTAAGGAATGTTCCACAAGTCTTGTGCCTAAATAAGTGGACAGGTCCTACTGTGTGGGAGACTTGTTCTTGGTCTATATTTTTGATACAACAATTTCAGTCGGTTGCAAAGGTGTTAGAATCAGTCTTAAGAATGAGAAAACTGAACAGATTTCACGCTGGTCAAGAGACTAAATTTTTAAGACGCAAAGTTGTCCTTGATTATATTAAAATTTTAAGAAGGCTTCGTACCATTCTAGGGTCTATATCGTACTGAGAGTCGATCTTCCTTGTCAACAAGACCTACTCTGAACCTTATCGACTAAATGCACTCTCTTATATTGCCTCCAGTTATTTTCAAACCAATTTTATGGGTCACATAGGCCGTACCTATTGTTCGGATGTAAAAACATGATGACTGTTGAATCAGTTTCAGCGCTCCGCTGAAATTTGCGCAAAGCAGACAAGGTTAATTAAATATTATTTCGATCCGAGAAAGACACTTCTGTTGTTCAATTGTTTAACCTGTGATACTTGTCTGTGGGACGAGAGGGTTTTTTTTTTTTTTGCAGGGCTAAACTTGTATTGTAAATTATGGACGGATTTCTAGAGAAAATTTGGTCTCCCCCTACCCCTTTCGTAACTCAAAGTCTGGGAGATGCGCAGCTATCAAACATAATAAACACTGACATCTCACGGCTTTAGCTACTTCAACAATTCTATAATACAGAGACCAACGAACCCATGGTTCAACTATTCAATTGAAGTGGAAAGAAAATTCGTAAATAACAACAATATTTGAAATAATAGCGCGAGGATCAGTAGAGAAGCATACGGCTGACGAATCGAAAACAAGTATAGTGATTAGATGAATCCAAAATTGACACTTTTACACAACGCGGCACGGATCAAGTGCAGGGATAGCATAATACATGTTCGCATCGCATACACTGCGCATGCACCAACAACCCTGAGGTGATAACATATTTCTATTGTGTATCTAAGCTTTATTCGGATTGTGCCTTTCTATCATGATGGCGAAAGCTACTTTCAAGATAACAATGCATCTTTTCATCGTCCTAGAGCAGTCATTCACTGCTCTAAGACGATGGTTCTAGAGCAGTGAATATCGTGAAGTTCGAGGATATCAAAACGAAGCCGGCCATAATCACAGAACAAGATGATGAAGCTAGCCATAGTCAAAGGACAAGATAATGAAATCGGTCATGTGTGAAATCAAATCAAAATTTGTGGAACGGGTTAGAAAGTATCTCATTGAGCTCTATTACATTTTCCACGTACATCAATAGAGGTGTCATTGCTATCAGAGTAGCTGCACTATCTTTCCGATTCTAGTATAATTCACATCACATGAAATATAAGTTATCAAGGAACGTGTACGTCCTACATGATTGTGTAGTACGGTTTCTGTTTTGTGAGTAAATGAAGTATGCCCTACGATCTGCCTAATGTAATGTTAGTTCATCATTCTTAGATATCGTATCATCCCATCTCTTTAAACTACCAAAACATCAATAGCCGTGGGTCTAAGGAAACGGGCGATACTTTAATGCTATAAAGATTAGCACATTAACTCAACTTGATTATTTTCAGTTTTTGCCTGCTTTACCGAAGTCATTTTTTTAACTTACCACATTAAAAACAGATTTAGTTTCATCTTCTGTTTTTTTTTCTCCCCATTTCACTATAAGTTTGCTCACAATAGCTAAAAAAACCGTTTAGGATGCCAAGATTAGTTCACATCAGACGAATCAATAATTCAAAATCAAGTCTTCCTTTTCTGGGACACTCTGATAGGCATCCTTTAGACTTGAGTATTGATTTATCGGCATACTAAACATGTATTTAACAAATAAACCACCCACATCAACTCGGCATGTAGAGCATTCTGAAAAAAAAAAAAAAAAAAAAAAACATCACATCAGTCGGATAAGGGCGTCATGTTAACCAAAATGTTCAAAGCCCTTGCACACAAGTACTGTATAGAGTTTGATAAATTGCTACCGAAGCAACCAACGATATTTATATCAGTTGATTTATATTAGTAGCTTTTCGGTTCTCTCTCTAACCCTGCTGAAGCTGTTTTTATTTCAACTTATCGGATTAAAAGCAGATTTAGTTTCATCTTCAGTTTAAGTCGACCATTATTAGCTTTTAACAGATTCAACGATTTTATTTTTATTAAAAGTAAATAGAATACCAAAGCCTCCTCAAAAAGATAATACCAAACACTCTCAAAGCCACTGGCTGTGAATATGAAAATCAACACTCAGTGTGAAATCTGAATTGTCAGGGCATCTTAACCCAAATATATAAGGTTTATTTTGGAACGCATCGCGAACCTCTTACGATCAATAAAACGTCCTTCTCAAATAAGCAGCGGTTTATAATAAAAAATCAATAATGTGACTAAAAATACGAATACTAGCAAAGCGCTTGCTGAATAAAGAGGTTATAAAGCTCTTCAACCATAATCTCAGCAAAGATGAAAATATTCCCGAGCAAAGACTTTAATGTGTGCTATAAAGAGAAGTATCATCCATCCAACTGTGATAATATCTTTTTTTCCCTCAGAAAATGCAAGGCTATTGTAGTAGGTTACCTCAGGGAGCAAAACTAGAATTTCTGAGGGCACTAAAGAAAACCTGCAATACTGCCATCCGAAAATCAAACAGGAGGAAATGCTACTGCACTTTTTTTTTCAATAACCAAGCTCATGAAAGACTGACAACTGTATACGACATAACTATCACGTGGGCCAGGTATTGGATAAGTCTAGAATGCTACTCTAGAGACCTCTGGAGTGCTTTTATGCTACTTCAGAGGTAAGCAAGAGATTCTGTGACGCTGAGATGAAAGAGACATCCCCCATCTTTTTAGGACAACACTCAAACATTTTTAAAGGTGCAAATGGCAAATATTCACATATTACGATGCGACTCGAACCTAGTACAGGTCTTGTAAAAAGTGACCTTTACTTATTATCTTTTTTGGGGGGGAGGATATAGAATTGCTTATATTCTGTTCCATTTATTCTAAATAGTTAGAGAATTATCCAAGCAAGCAACTTCATAGGATAAGAATAAGAACAGTTTTGTAGTTTTTGTTCAAGTCGGCCATTATTTTTCTATGAGCATTTCTATATAAAAAAAACAGCGCCTGCAGGACCATTTTATCACATAATTAAGGGATTCTAGATTTATATTTGGCGTATTTAATTATTTAATGACTAAAATATTAAATTATGCTAGTTAAATCTCTTAGTTACTTGCTATATGCTAGTCTGTAATAACAGGCTCTCGCATGATACAGCAGGATGATAGCACACACACACACACAAAAAAAACTTTGCTGATAAACCTTCTGTGAAAATGATGGAGCGGATATAATGAAGGAAAAAATAGCGTGTAATAGCTGAAGTAAATCTTGAGAGTGCTAACACTAGTTAATAATGATGAATCAAATCAAATAGAAACGGAAAAGCAATCTTAAGCCATTTTTTTTTCTCAGTGTGTTTTTCTTTGTTCTGAAATGTAGTCGAACAAAAAAACCTCCTACTTCTGAAAGATAGTGATTGGTGTCATAAAATAAAGAATGAAAGAGAAATCGCTTGAAATTTAAACCCAAACATCTTGAAAAGAGTTCAAATCTGATAGCCGCGTAGTCTTGTGGAAGTGGCATCTCCGTCATAACGACAGCCCACAAGAAGAAAAGGCTGTTGCAAGTTCCAAACTAGTAGCTGACTAGAGGAACTTTCTGTAGGCATATCCCAAGTTACTCCATCTTTGACACAGGCAAGTAGGGTTATGAATATTAAGATTTGGGATCAGATGGCTGGAATATATTCACTCCTTAAAGAGTAGAAAGCTATAGAATGAGTGCCGCGATGGGCTAAGAGTTAAATAAAATTCGGAAACAACACACAAAAAAAGTGTGCTTTTCAGGCGGCTTCAGGCTATAATAGGCGATTTCTCTTTCGTTCTTGTCGTTGGTTGTCTCATACCGACAATGAAATTATCGACTGCCTGAAGACATTAGCCACATTCCTTGCTACACTGGGACAGAAATATACAGCCCTTGGTTACGGATATCAAGACTAACCAGAAAGACTGTTTTGCTTCGAGTCGTACAAGCTCATTTACGCCTGAAGACCACAGCATGTACAAGAGGAGATTATGCCGATATGTTATTATTATGGATAATATGCTGGGGGTTTAAAAATTCTAAAAATCGATCCAAAATGGAAATATCAGTCTATTACTGTTCAATAAAATCAGCTAAAGCCGCGATGATCACTTATTTGTCATTCAAGAGATTTGAATATCTTCTTTAATGTGAAGAATCTTCATATCTTGTATTAAGTCTCCATAGCAGCCGGCAACACCGATAGCTTCTGTTGGAAAAGATCTGGGTTCGAGTCCCGTCTCCGACTGAACAACCGTTATAAGGTTTTTTCAACTAAATATACGAGTTAAGTTAGTCGGGCTCATGTGAAAGCGGGTTTTTTCTTCCGAAAATCTGTGTCCGATTTTCGGAAGAAAAAATTTAATACTGTACATATTTAATACTGTACACATAGTATTAAATTAAGTTTCTGTAAAAGCTAAGTCAACTGGCTGTGATAAGCCACTAAGCCTAATTCGTCTACGGAGATGTCTCTTTTTAATTATTTTATATTGTACTTTACATGCTATGTGATATTCGCAATATTACAGACAAAGCATACAAACTGTACGTACGTATGTATCGATGTAAGTATTATATTGATGTACAAAGTTTACTCTCAGGAGAACTCATGCTTAATAGATGTTGGAGACTCAAGTCACTCCATCTTTGATAACTTTGTTCAGAATGAGCCCTCCAACAATGAACTATTGAGAATGAGCATCCGTCCTAGAACCGTTAAGAATGCGACTCTAGAATAGAGCTACTGAGAATGAATCTCCATCCTAAAATGTTCTAGGATGGATGCTCATTCTTAACAATTCAATATATTTGAGGCCCAGTTCTACGTCAGAGATGCATTTTCAATAGTTCTGTTATGGAGGGTCATTCTCAATAGTTCTGTGTTGGAGACTCATTGCACTGTAAAGAATGAGCCTCCAACACAGAACTATTGAGAATGAGCCTCCAACATAACCGAACTATTGAAAACGAATTGAACTATTGAGAATGGGCCTCAAATATATTGAATTGTTGAGAATGAGCCCTCCAACAATGAACTATTGAGAATGAGCATCCATCCTAGAACCGTTAAGAATGAGATTCCACAACAGAGCTGCTGAGAATGAATCTGCATCCTAAAAGATTCTAGGATGGACGCTCATTCTCAATAATAGTTTATTTTTTTAGGGGGGGGCTCATTCTCAACAATTCAATATTTGAGGCCCATTCCCAATAGTTCGATGTTTTAGTCTCATTCTCAATATTTACAAACGTACTGTCATTTAGTATGAAATCAAACAATAAAAATGGTTCAATCACAAATCTTTCACACAAGATTTAAAAAAAAAAATTTTTTTGTTATTCAATATGCTGATGTCGGTTCACCGTTCCAAAAAGTATCAGAAATTCAGTTGTTGTTGTTTTTTCCTTTCACGAGTCAGTTGAGTTGTTCTTATAATAGTTCAACTGTATCTCCGGGTTATTATACAGACTGTTATTTTTATATGCACAACCCTGTGTTTATGAGGGAATTAACAATTAATACTTTATGGGAAGTTATACTATGTCAGAATTTCATTAGAATACATTAAAACTTCTACATAATGATTCTGAGAAATGGAAGAACTAGCTGCGATGAGACATTAACTTTGAGGCAAGGTGTGAGCCGGTTTTCAGCACATACTGTACGTCTGTTTGCATAAATGAGTACTGCTGCACACACACCGGAGGCTACGACTCAAGGTCACTGGGGTAATTGTAGGGTCAACAGCATCTGAGAAAAAGTTTCCCAGAGTGTTTTTACTATCCCTCCGCTTCTTTCCTTTTGGGCAGACAGAACTCGGGTCAATGGTCTGCTACCGCTTCGAACTCATGAGCTAAATGACCACGTGCAAAAGATTTCACAGTAGCTAACCGGTGTTCATCTCGTGAAAGCTACAGAGTCATCTAGGAGATAAAATGTGGTGTACTCTATAAATCATGAACTAAGTTCTTCTTCTTCTTCTTTTTCTGCATTTAGGGTGGGTGAGTCATTAACGCGATTATAAACAATGTAACAAAATGAAAAATACTTCGTAATAAAAGAAAAACTGATCATAAATTGCAATTTTTATGAGAAACCAAGAGTGAAATGAGCATGGGCAAAATCCTCAAGAAAGACAGAAATTATTGGCATATACCAGCTTTCATAATGTGGATATTCCAATGCATCGATGGTGCAAAAGCGTATGTTCTGGAAATGAATAGAAAAGTTCTAAATAGTTCATAACTATATAGAAAAAGGGGTAAATAGTTCATAACTATAAACCGATGATGCAAAAGAGTATTGTACGTTCTGAAAATGAACAGAAAAAGGTCTAAATAGTTCATAACTATAAACCGGAGTGAGCAACTTACGTCATTCATTTTTCACTTAAAATGCAGGTCTGAAGGTCAACGACTTCACACTGAACAGGTGGTTGATGCCAGATTGCAGGGCGGAGTATCTGTGGGAATTAGAAAGGTCTAATTTCACAGGGAGAAAAAAAAAAAAATAGAATCACCAGGTATGAGATTCTGTTAGTTTTTTTTGCAGAATGCAAAAAAAAAAAAAAAACAGAAATGCAAGCTACTACAGTAATAAAAGTTACTGTAAGAAGAGTAACGCAACAATAAAGATTTCCTCGATGAGCTTCTACTGATGAACTCATGATAGCAAATATTAATGCTTAGACACAGCCACATAGTACCGTTAGAGAAGAAAAACTGAATTCCGGGAATTGAAAGACATCTGGAAAGAGAGAGAAATGAATTCAATAGAGAACAGTTATATAGCCTCTTCTGCCGGATGCTGCCACAAAGGCTACATTCTGTGAAGAATGGTGCAAGTGTGGTAATACAGACATGTTTTGATAGTACGTACTAATCCACTATTTGTGTTTCTATGGTAATAACTGGAGCATCACACATTGGCACTACAAACAGCAAAACAAAACTGGCGAGGATACGATAGTTTTTCTAGTAAATAATGTGTAAGATTCAAATCTTCAATCTTAACCAAATAAACTTGAATAACGGTTGCCCTGCACCATATAACAATTAAATATTTAATTGTTTGATACGTCATTAGTAACTAGTACGCAGTATCCGGGAAAAAAATAGAGACTGTATTATTTCTGTAGGAAAATACATGTTAAATTGTTATAGCTGTGTATAAAAACGATGTAACACACCTAAGTTGTTGTACTGTTGCGTCTTCAACTTCCAGCAAGATATTATCTTATGCTGCCAATGGCAACATTCTAGATGACGTCAGTGAAAGATGAAGGCGCAACAGTACAACAAACACTTAGGTGTGTACATCGTTTTTGGGACACAGCGTACATATTTGCAGGAAATTTTTCATGGTATTTGTACATTTTAAAGTAGTGTAGAATTCTTACGATAAATTAACTACATCGGTAGTAAAAAAAGGTCATTAGTCTTGTGAGTTGATTTCAGTAAACGGGACCGAGTAAACAATTCTGTTTTATTTATTCACTAAGTAGAATTTAGTTAAAAAAATAAATTGTTTTGTAAGCACACAGGTGGAAATTTACACAAACAGATTAAGCAAACATCAGAAAGAAAGAAGAGATGCGATCTACGGATAGCATACATAAATAATAAGCTAAGAAAAATTAAATAAAACCCAGAAGACAAATTAATCGCTTCAAGAGTATTTGATTAAAATTGAAAAATTACCAACCTCACGAGAATATCTGCGAATCCACTAAATCAAATAAAAATAAAAATAGACGATTAAGACCTGTGCGTAAAGATAACCAAATAAAGCGAGAGAAGTCATGTGACCAGGCTGTCTCGATTCTTTTCCTGAAAAAATGTGACGTCACAACGAACACAAATACGTAATTGGATGAAAGCACGTCCTTGTGCAGATGGCTTATGGTCCATTAGCACTCAAGAAGGTAGATTATGGTTATCAGAGAATGGCAGACATATTTGCAAGTAAAATATTAAATGAGTTCACAAAATTCTCCGCGTGCTGTTAATGATATAAAAAAAGGTGAATTTCCGGGGTGTAAAGAGTTTTATAAAGGATCCCCGCATAATGTAAAGGGCTCAAGACAGAACGGGTATTTTTGTGTTACTTCTTAACGCACACGCGCATTCTCCTCCTCAATAATTCAATATTTATTATACTACAGGTTTCCTAAAAGAAGAATGAAGAATTATTGGTAGTTATTGATGACCTTCGAAAAAAACGAGTGGAAATAAACCATTTATTTAACTAGGCAATAATTACATGCTACATATTTTAAACTTATCCTCTTCCATTTCATAATTTGAGGTCGAATTGCTCAAATGTTGGATATGGATTTGCTCAGTTGTTCGAAGTGGAGCTGCTCAACTGGAGGTGGAGTTGCTCAACTATTAAACACTTTTCTGTGTACTTCCTGTTTGTTGAAGGATATCCACATAAAATAAATAACAGCGACAGCATTTGACAAGTAAAGTCTTATAAGCAAGCACTAGAAGTGGCAAATTTCGACATTAAACAAGCTAATCAGAAGAGGCCCTCTGTCAAGCTCTGTTTCAAACAAAAATACATTCGAAAATATATTGCTGTGGATTGTACTATCTTGTGCAATGAATTTCAATCTCATTCTGTGGTTTGGTTCATGAACAAGGACAACCATATCAGTCACGTACACTTTCCAACAACACGCTCTTCATCTTTTTTTTTTTCCTTACTGCAATATCAGTTGACCCTAATTGTACCTAAGAGATACGAGGGTTTTGTGTTGCTGTTATCGCCATGACACAATGCAACTACACTAAAGATTTCTCAGTATTTATTTAGTTTTTATTTACACCGATGTGTGCTGGACTCCTGTGCTCAATTCAAGTACAATTGCAAAAAGGAAAGGTGCCAATTTAAAGTTAAGGATTATGTTTTGCGTAAAGAACTTTCCGTTTGTTTACTAACACCACTGTAAAAAATGAATTAAGCAAGTTTCCTAAAATGAATAGGCTTTAAAAGAAGTAGTATATCCTGTGCAATACATTTGTTTTAAATACAAATATAGAAACAATCATAGCAATCACAAAACCAATTATTATCATTAAAACGGCATTATTTCGTAATCTAGTCCTTGTAATAGTGACGTCACATTACACAACAATTAAACTCAAATCTGAATTTTCTTTTCTTTTTTTTTATTACTTTTATGTATTATTATTTAGTATATCTAACGTAGACATGATTTTTTTTTTGCGTAAATCTTTCCATAAATCCACAAATTTAACAGCGATTCGAAATACCAAATTACATTACACTTCATCAATACAAGGATGAATTATTATTATCATGTCGAATCATTTTATCAATAAAACCAGAATTGTAACGGATGAAGGAAAATGTTTATGAGAAGTGAACTGGTTTTGGACTTATGTACTTACATATGATTTTTTTTCTAAACTTAATTTTGCCTTGGAATGATTTCACAAGTTTGATGAAGATCCTAAATACCAAATTTCACGAAATTCCATCCATTGAAATTATTGCTGCTAATTCCTTGAAGTAAGGTAGGCACAGTTCATTAATTATAATTTAACACACAATCTGGGACACTTAAATGCACTTCCGTAAACGATGTTACTCGAATGAGGTTCAAACCAACCAATTATATCACTTCGGACAAACTTGCCACATTTTATCAATAAAATAATTTGATTGAAACTAAAATTGAAAAAAAAAAAAAAAATCAAGCACATCTAGTACACATTCCAAATCTTAAATTTGTTACATTCCATTCAAATGATCCGAATACCGAATAAAACAAAAATTGTAATGGCTCAACATTTTTTTTTCTGATTCTAAAAATTTGACGGATTTGATCAAAATACCAAATTTTGATCAAATCCGTCCAGCCAGAGTCTTGGAATGACTTTTTATGTTGAGCATCTCGAGACGGGCGCAGCTACTTTCCATAATCTTACTTCGAAATCTTCAAAAATATCAGTAGCCAGAACTATCGGTGAGACTAAAGGTGAAGACCGACTGCCTACCGATTTCCAAAAAAATACCGATTTCCAAAAAAGGTGGTAAGGCTCAAAAAACTCCACCTATTCCCTTTAGGAAATAAAAAAGGCTGTAAATGATTTATTTCCTTTATTTTACTTACCACTCTTAACTTCATATGCAAGAAAAATAAGATGGTAGTAACCTATTTCATATTTAAAATATATATATATATATATATATATATATATATATCCTACTAAAGTGGAATGATTAACAATTCCAGGATAGTTAAAGGCATTGAATTTATGAAAGTGTCAGAATTTTTCTAACTGTTTAGGAATGCATACAGATTTTAATTAAATATTACTTCATGTAACGGACATTGATGAATCAGTAGCTTGCAAATCCTGCAAATTTTACACATTTACGTGCTTGATTTAAGTTCAGAAGTTAATGGTAAAAAAATCAACTACGTGGGTAACAATGGTGGGAAAACGTACCTTTATTGGGGGGGGGGGGGGTTCAACAAACAAAAGAGAATCATTCGATAAAAGTAGGTTTTCCCAGCATTGTTAACCACGCATTTGATTTTTTACCATTAACTTTGTCGAGCACGTAATTCTGAAATAATTGATGTTTGCAAAATTTAAATTATTGTTGCTAATTCCTTGAAGTAAGGTAGGCACAGTTCATTAATTATAATTTAAAACACAATCTGGGACACTTGGGTGTACTTCCGTCAACGATGTTACTCGAATGAGGTTCAAACCAACCAAGCGTGAATTCATTTCCTAAAGGAAGTCAAAGAAATAATGAACGACACTTTCCTAGTAATGTGATTACGAAGACCTTCAGTGCATCCATCGGGTCTCTAAAAAATAATGATAACAACTTCAGTGTCACTGAAATAAGAGAGCCAAAAGGCTTCACTTCGGCGATGCACAATTATTCAAATTAAGTGAAAATTGAATCCAATATTCAATATGTTGGATTCAATTTCCGCACGAAACTACAATGCCGAATATATAAACTATAAAAGTTTCGGAGGATCGAAGCATAAACATTTACATCTGGTCTGGCTCCCACTGATGAGACCTCAAAAAAGGTCGAAACCGGTCTGGGTAGTGATCTCCCCCATAATGTATAACATCATACATGTTCGCTAGGAGATGTTTTTACATTATGGGCAATACTAAGCATAGTGATCGGAACTTGCTCCATCTTTACTACGAGTTGCCCCTGTCATGAAAGGTTTGCTTATGCTTGGATCAGCCGAAACTTCTATATTCGGCACGAAACTCTTGTAGTTTCTCTATTCGGCTTTGAAATAATGTTGGATTCAATATCCACTTAATTTGAACTTCAGTGTCAATTACTGATTGATTTTCCCTTTCAGTCGTTTCCGACCGTAGGTGACTTTGCCCACAAAGCAGTAGCGCACTCAGGATTTAATCTGGGGGGGGGGGGGGGGGAGAGTTGAGTAGGCGATTTGAGACTACACATTACGCATCACATACGACCTCTCACTGAGCACATGCAATGATATCTAATTCGTAAGTAGGATAGAAATAGAAGACACGACACAACATAAATAAAATTTTAAAACAATTATTAGGAAAAGATTTTCGGAAAATTTTCTAATGTTATGTTTTTTCCCTTTATCTTTGGGGTCCAGGGCCCCTTGGCTCCCTCTGGGTGCGCCACCGCCACAAAGTATTCCTGGTGAGATTTTTACAGCGTAGTTCACCATTGCTTCCTCCCCCCCCCCCCATTTTATCCGGGCTCGCGACTGGCATATGGCTGGGACGTATTCACATGACTAATCCATGTGTGTTCACGGGGCCGGTTAGCCTGTTCTGGGGACGAAAAACCAGTTTCCGGGTGAAAAAAAAAAACCCTACCTCCGTATAAGACCGACACCTTTTAGTCGAAAAAGACGAGATAAAGGTACCTCACGTCGCTGACGGGAATCGAACCCAGGTCTTTCCGACCAAAGAGCGTCGTCTATACTGACTCAGCTACGGTGGTTCTATAGTGTCAATTTTCATAACCATTTTCTCTCCGTGATCGGATCTCCTAATAAAGAGATAAATCCTAGTGGATTTGGATTTGATCATCAAAATGCCAGTTATCTTTATTTATAGCTTACTTTGATTGAAACTGACGAAATAACTAAGGCCATGAGGTCAGCGTATTACGTTTGTCAAAGGCCGTGTGTTCTCCAGGTAGTATGCCTATTAGTAGGGTGGAAAACCCCGGTTTTCTGGGAGGAAAATACCACTGAAAACTTCGTATGAGACAGAAATTCACCTTCAATTGATAAGTCCATAAAAAAAATCTTCGCGTCCTAGATGGGATTCGAACCTGAGTCTTTCTAGCCCAATGGTAGACGAAGCATCGTCTACCATTGGGCTGGAATGGCATAATGCGGAATAAATGTATATACATACAAATATAACCATAAGCAAATCATATCATCATTTATGAAAAAGTTAACGATATTATATTTGCTAAAGGCCAGGTCCAGTGAATTATGAAAAGATAAAACTGATTAATATCCCTTCAGAAGGGATATTAATCCTCTTAAGAGACGACTGTTTGCCAATGAAAAAAAAAAATGAATGGATACTCCTGATTAATCCATTTCCTATTGAAAAGTGAGCACTATTAGTATATAAATGTATGTATGTACTTTGTTACCAAGTAATAAATAAATTAAATGAAGAATAATTTATATTTAGAACGGTGAAAATTGGAATCTGTACGGAGAAACACATTAAATTAAAATGCAAAATGCACATATTCGAAAAATAAGTGTGATATTAAAAAAAATTCTGACCACCGCCAGATGACACTACTGAAGAGAGTGCAAAACTCCTATGTGTGATGTCATATCCATGTAGAGAAGATTTGATATGCGTGCATGCATCTGTTGAGTCAATCACCAGACATTCCAAAACTGTGCGGTATTGAAAACCAACAACATGTGAAATGCAACTATGGGTAGTGCCGTTTGCCACTTCCGCTTCATCAAAAAATTACCACTTCAAAGAACAACATGTGGGCATCAAGTTCTCAATCAAAATGGACAAAATCTCTAAAAAACCTTTAAAGATGTTAAAATTTGCTGGGATTAAAAAAAAAAGGCAGAATGTAAATATTTGATTGGTGTTGGAAGCCCAATTTTGGAAGCCCAGCGGCATTTACTGGTTCATGTTGAATGTCGGGAACATTATCAAAACAGGAAAACATAAATGTGGATCAAAGATTTTAGCCATAAAAATAGACATATTCACTGTCTAGAAGTTGTGTTAAAAAAGACGTACCGTATTTTCGAATATAACTCGCACATTTTTCCCCAAAATGAAAGTTAAAAAATCGTGGTGCGAGATATATATGCGGGGATTTTCGGAAAACTAAAGTTTTTGAGGAAAAAAAAAATTTATATTTATATTTAAATCCTCAGTATTCATTACAATTTATACTTGCTCACATTATTTATAAAATGAATGCGTTTAAGTTTTAATTATCAACGGTATTTACGCGATCGTCCTCTCACCTTTATCTCGCGATATATTTGAATCTTTAGCGACAATGCTTCTGCAATTAAATTCAAACAAACAGTTTCATTCTTGCTTATGCTTGTATCATTTCGGAATCATAAGATCACCATGATTTCAAAAAACTGAAGATGGGTATGACTTATCAAGAATCTCCTATTCGCTATCGCTACTTCCGGTCTCGAGAACGGTTTCCTGCTGGCTCGACTGGTTGCTTACATCTCTATGCATATGATTGGTGCAGTATTAAGAAAAGATTCCGCGACTCAACGACAGAGGCAAGCCGACAATTGTTGAGTTTAAATGCTGATTTTCTTCAACCGAATTCCAAAATATTTGAAACTGCAATAACAACATTCACTATCTGTTTCGTAGGTTTTAAATATGCGAAACTTTGTAATTTCGGTTTTTGTAAAGTAAAATAAGCGGTGCGAGATGTACGAGAGAGTGAGTTATATTTATAACACAAATTTAACTTTGTGTTAAATTTGTAACACTTTTTTTCCTAGGAAAAAAAAAAAAAAAAAAAAAAAAAAAAAAAAAAAATATATATATATATATATATATATATATATATATATATATATATATATATATATATATATATATATATATATATGTAGAAAGTATTTTTTTTTTTTTTTTTTTTTTTTTTTTTTATATATATATATATATATATATATATATATAATGAAATATCACCACTCACAAACCAGATCGGTGTAAAGAAATATATCGAAATAATACTGACTAATTTAGTAAACTGAACTGACAGTACTAGCGGAAGAGATCAAGTTTGATGTTTGTATACTGTTATAAATGACTATGCCTATTTGACGAGATAAAAGTAAATATGCAAGTGGAAAAAAATAAACGCTTCAATGATTCGTTCCCTTTTTTATAAGGGTAACTTTTTTTAAGGGTAAATCCAATATGCACCGAAATTTATTTTGACAGGATAAGTGAAGAAATGCTATTGATTTTCTTAGGAGACTTTTATCCAAAAATATTTATTATTATTATTATGAATGAAATAATACTTAATTTGTATTACGCTTCATGATGTATAGGAACATGATTAAATAAGAAAAGCTTATCCAGGCATGAAGAAAAAATATCCAGTCGCAAAGTAGTTAAATGAAACAGACGATGCTAACTGGGGTGCATTAAAACCAGCAGACCATATTAATAGGGTAAAAAAAAAAAAAAAACACAATCCGACAGACGACAAAAAAAAAAAGGAAATTTTAACGTAGGAAGTTGTGAATGTCTTCCCGCGCATTGGTGACTTGAATTAAATACCGACAAACGTACGTAATATTTCATTAACTTCAAAAACTATAATAATTTTAAAAAATAACTGATTCAAAAAATAATATTTCACTTATTTCAAAAGGATAAACGATTACAAAATAAGTAATATTTTCCCGTTTATTTCTAAGGCTGTAATGGCCATAGTAAACACCAAATTATACACATAGGATGATTATTAGAAAAATAAAGATTTTTTTAAAAAAGAAAAGATTGCCTCTTATTATTCCACAGGACAAATAAGATTAACGAATTTCTCAAAGTTTTAATAACATAAAAAAAAGTAAACTGCATTCTCATCAGATAACTACGATGAAAATGAAAGCAAGTAATGAAATTATTGTCATAATAATAATAATGTTTTGTAATAGCATTATTGTATATAGACACACTTTGTATTCTTCTCCAACCCTTCTTCATCAAGCACAAAAAAAAAAGCTCAAATTCATTAAATAAGTTTGGGCTTGTGTCCACCCAGAACTTCTTGGATCCCACTATTCCTGTAGACTCCCATAGAACACCAACCTCTCTAGGAAGTTGCGGTGGCATTAAGAACATAGAAGTTGCTTCAGAAATTACTACCCAAGTAAATCACAATAAATCAAAGCCACCTCATACTTTAGAGGTATTTCAAATGAATATATTACATTCATTTGTTTGGTATTATATGATGTATGATAATTTGATATTTCGGCATTACCTTCTTTATATTCGTGTGGTCCTTCAAAAATGTGTTGAAAAAAAGTTGAAAGAGAGAGAATAAAAGGCTACCGATAATTTTCCAGGATGAGAACCTTTATAAGGACTTTTCAACTGAAGATGAGTTAGCCTGTCTTATACTGGTGTGGAGGGTTTTCCTCCCAGAAAATTAGGTTTTTTTATCCCGCAAAACACCGGCCACATGAACGCAAGTGGTTAACAGACTTAAGACATTAGCGTCGCAGTGATGATTGTTTCGGCTGTAACTCCAAAAAGAACCCAACCTATCAATTCAAAAAAAAAAGTTGAAAGAGAGAGAATAAAAAGCTACCGATAATTTTTAAAATACTTCTATGCGAACTACAAACCGGAAGGTCTGAGCAATACCACTCAAAGGAGAAACGTTATATCTATACGAAGTCTTCTCCATTTTCTTTTTCTCTTCATTACTGAGTCCACTATAAATAAAACAAAATGCGGCTTCTCTTTTCTAAAAAGGAAGATAAAAAAAATGGAAGCACTTTCGTAGTGAAGTAGATGCCGATGCAGAAAAGAAAAGGGTTCATTATATCAAAGCCCGCAGTTATTTTTCCATCGGGCATTTGTATTTGTACTTAAAGTGAAAAAGAAGTGGCGATTTGTCACTGCGAAATATCTGTCTGTTTCTCTATCCCAGGATGTAACAATTAATTTTGAATTCGCAGTGGATGTTTTTGACAGCCACTGAAAGCGTAGACATTTGCATAGCAGACGAGAGGAAGAAGAGCAAAGTCGGTCCATTGCGATATGATGCACAACCGAGTTATTTGTCTGCAGTTTTCGCATTACGCAGTGGGGATAATGGTATTCAATACCACACTAGGCGCCGCTTGCCGGGGCTATATTTCGTCGTCTGCCCTTTTAACGGCACAGGATCTGTCACTGATGTTTTATACGGTTTCTGCCAGGCGAACGTTCTACTGAATAACGGCTGCGAACTGTGTGGGAAGCAGTTAAACTCTTCTCTCGACTGCGTCACGTGTGCTGAATCTGTGCATTCCTCAGTTAGTATCCTATTCATGTATTCCTATTTCTAGCAGAATTTCTTCGTATCGTTTTCTACTGTTTTCAAGCCAGCAGTGCATTTTATGGCTTTGTTTTCATGATGTAGCCTTAAATTCGCATTAAGCCTCGCATCTTTGCATCTTTAAAATTCTCGACAACAAAACGTGGGGGACTTATCTTTCTGTCAGAGGATTCGCAGCAAAAAACACGTCGCTAGAGTGAATCACAACTGCATAAAGAAACACGTGCTTGCGGACCTGAGATGCATAAACAGAGGTAAAACACGTTACACACACACACACACACACACACACACACAGTTATTCTGCTTCGAGTCTTTGACTGCAGAGCTTTATGTATACGACAAAAGAAAACGTGTCTGAGTAACAAACCAGTTATCCAAACACATCGTTTAATAAACAATTCATGATTTTTTTTTCTGTCACTGAATAATTCCAACAATAAACGTTTATAGATGGGGAGGAACCAATGATTGCGTCTATCTTTGATGTCCTACTGCAATCCAAAACCTTCATAAACAATTTCATTTCGAGTATAGTTTATATTAATACTTATCACAAGATCAAGGAGGATGATATTAAAATTCAGACCTTTTACGCTTGTCGACAATAGTACATTTTCTTTGACTTTGAATCAAAATAGAATGGACTTCTCTCCAGATGCTGGTTAGTTGGATTACTAATGAGACATCTGAAGCCCACTTAGTATCCAACTGAATTAGTGTTGAGACATCGGAAGTCCACTAAATGGCCTTTTAATTTTGCCTATTAGTTAATCAGGAAGCCTCCATAGCTCAGTCAGTACAGACGAAGTCCTTTGGTCGGAGAGACCTGAGTTCAATTCCCGTCCAGGACGTGAGGAATCTTTATCTGGACAGGTGAGTTAGCCGGAGGTAGGAACGAAAAAACCCAGGAAACTCGGGTTTTTCGTCTCCCAGAACAGGCAAACCAGTCCGGTGAACACATATGGATCTACAGTCATAAAAAATACTTAATCCCTCACTAGAAGGGCGCAATCCTAAGCGACGGGGGAGGAAAGGGGGAAATCCATACGAAATAAATAAAGTTAATTATGTTCTCGGACAGTTGAGAGATTTGAACCTAGGGTCTCTCGAGCAGTGCGATAGTCCTCCTTTCTCTCCTTGGGTTAATTGCAACCTATATTGAAGATAAAACCCATTGCAAATATATTGTTTGATATTTTACATTTGATTTTATTTAAATTTTAAAAGTTAAAAATAACAAAAACACATACCTTCTAATTATTCATTCTCAATTCTCCATAGAATGAAAAAAAAAAAAAAGTTATTGCAACATCCTCACAATACACCTTAAACAAAAGTAACCATGGAGATACAGAAACAGCAGTAGCGAGACTACCATGTTTCATATAGATTAAACCAGCCACCCTTCTTCAGTAATATGAGAACTAAACATTAAGTTTACCAGATCTTATAACAACAGAAGATCCACAGAAACTACTGTAGAATGAAGCATTATTGGTCAATGATTAAGTGACTGGTGAGCAACTTGAAGTTAATAACGTCTTCCATGTAACCCAATATGCATGAAACTCCATATCGAAGATACACACGTTCCGTGTATATCTGTAGATTAACTGTTATTTCTGCTATAGTAAGATTGATTTGGAACCCTTTAGCATTCATTCTGTCTAAAGTGGGTGAGTATGTGTGTGTGTGTGTGCGCACGCTGTTGTGCAGATGAAATATAGCAGTATGGTGGTACCATTTTCTGTAGCAGTTTCAACATATGAGCGACTGTTCTGTTCTTCAGTGAAAAGTCTATTGTTTTTTTCTACGTAGTAACCTGGTAATAATTCCCAGTGTAGTAAAAACAATTTTTGCAAAAAAAAAAAAATTGTACTTCGAGTAGTTTTCTAGTGAAAATTTAGAAAACCGTTCATTTGCAGTGTGTTGATAACTTACCACATCCAACACACAACGAGTTGAATGGCACATAATCAGATTACAATTATTGTCAATGACATTAATTCATGTGTTCTTTTTGATTTCATGAGATCCTACAAAAGTCATCTGTGTGAAGATTAGTTAACGAGAGAGATGTCAAAATCTATTAGTCTAACGCGAGGTCTTATAATTTGTTATAATCATCTTATAATTTGGTCTTTTAAAAGTGCCGTCAAATGCTTCTAATTTTTTACAAATAACCATGTAATTATACATAATTACCATATCTTCAGATTATGCACTAAATTATGTAAAAGAGATGATCGCTTTGTCTTGAAACAGGACATATGGGAATTTTTATATTATCTAATTAATATTTGATTTCCTGTTAATTTTCATCTTTCCTAATGGATAACAGTTGTTCCTCATTATCGTCTTAATAATTTTCGTGTGTCATGATTTCTTGCTTACTATAACTCCACGCATGAATGTTTAATCTTTAATTATGACACGTAACAACAACACTCCTGAAAAACTGTTGGGGTTCTCTTTGTGCATATTTAACAGAGCACATGCATGATTACTAATCATAGGCTGCGAAGTTTTGCCTAACTATTTTAAATGAACATGTTACAGGCTAAGAGAGGTTGAATAGACGCATCAGTCAGCATACACGAAGCCCTTTGGTCGGAGGGTTCGATTCCCGTCCATGACGTGAGGAACCTTATCTGAATAAAGGTGAATTTGCCAGTCTCATACGGAGGTAGTGGGTTTTTTCAATCGGAAACTCGGGTTTTTCGTCCCTCAGAACAGGCAAACCGACCCGTGAACACACATGGATCAAAAATACATACTTAATCCCTTATTAGGAGCGCTCAACCCCCTCCTAAGGGACCGGTGAGGAAAGGAGGAACCCCATACGAAATAAATAAATAAATGTCAGAGCTGAGTTCAAGTTTAACTAAAAATAACTTAAAGTAATGTTGAAATTTACGTTTAACTTATTTCACTTTAAGTATCAGTTCATGTTATGTTATGTTGTTCTGCGGAGATTTATGTTTACCCTTTCCTATATAAGGCCATGTTGCTATTGTCGTGTATTTTATGGGTTGAGTTTTAATATAATTTGGGTTTAATGGCAACAGATTCTGGCAGCGTCTGTACTTTTTTACAAAACTAATCGATTCAAATTAAAAGATTAAAAAGAAACGTCTTCAGCACAAGATACTAAGTTAATAAATTTATATCAGTCGTCTGAAGAACGTTATAACGAACTCGAACATCACATCATGTTTACTGATTAAAAGAATCCAATTTATACAGTATTTTCACCAGGATGGAAATAACCCGCAAATACTAAACCAACGGTTACTATGCAACTGATGACGTAACAATTGGGACAGTATATGAAGTTACTATGGAAGAGACTATTTTATATTCGATAAAAACGATTGGACGAATTATACACATTATACACATTACCAGTGGCGGCTCGTGGCTTGAAATCGTGGGGGTGCTGCAACTTGCGAAATATACATTCACACTGTAAGTACAGTGTATACGTGTTTGGATAAAATATCAAAATTATGGTAAAAATTTAAAAAAAAATAAAAAATAAACATGAAAAAATATTGTTTATTATCAATAAAATTATACTGTTTAGTATAATTCAAAATCACTTAAAAATAAAATCCATTCCTTTAATTGTAATTAAAGCAGGAATGGATTTACAATTTTTGGACATTACAATTAAATCCTTTAATTGTAATGTTCAGATATTTAAAGAGAAGGAGTAAACACGATAAGCACTACGAACACTCTACTATTGGCGCAAACTGCATGTAAACAACAGTGGAACTGCGCGACGGACAGTGCCGCATTACTCTAATAACTCGCATCTCACTATGTTATCGTCATCGTCACATTTCCCACATCGTCATATTGCTACGCGCGCAAGCGTAACAATATGACGCTGTGGGAAACACAGTGCTGCTAGCGTCCTTCGTCCTCCTAAGTGCTACAAGATGGATTTTTATTATTTTTTATACAATTTTTTATACAAAATAAGAGAATTGTATAGGATTGTTCGATAAAATTAAATATTACAAGCAAATATACATAAATTAATAAATTATTTATGTATCGAGAAAAATTGGGAGTGCTGCAGTTCCGCAGTGCCTATGCACGAGCCGCCCCTGTACATTACTATAACACATTATTGCATAAACATTATTTTTCGGTGTGACATCAGCAGCGAAACTGTTAGATAAATATAACTGCAATTGACCACATTAAAAATCTGAGGCTATTTATATTCAGGAGATCATTAATAAGAAAAAAACGCCACTAAATATTCAGCCTAAGTATTTTTGAGTAAAAAAAAAAAACCGTATGCTTCAGATATACGTCTCAGAATCTGTTAATGTAAATAATGAAATCTTATCACAATATAATGAGCCTCCGTAGCTCAGCCGGTATAGACGAAGCCCTTTGGTCGGAAAGAATTTGATTCGATTCTCGTCAGTGATGTGAGGAACCTTTATCTGTCTCTTTCGACGAAAGGTGAGTTAGCCGGTCTCATACGCAAGTAGGGGATTTTTTTCACCCGGAACCTCGGTTTTTTTTGTCCCCCCAGAACAGGCAAACCGGCCCCGTGAACACACACGGATTACTGTCATGAATACGTCCCAGGCCGTATAAAATTGGGAGGTTCGGGAAAGCAATGGTGAACTACACCGTAAAAATTTCACCAGGAATATTTCAAACTGGGCAAATACCTGCAAAGTCACCTACGGCCGGAAACGACTGAAAGGGAAAATCAGTCAGTCAGTAACACAATATACAAATAAAGCAGCTTAGAAACACAGCCAGGGACATATAATAGCCAAAGATACAGCAGAATGTATCATTCGTATGTGTCACATGTCTGCACTGGCTAGCTGGGAGCCATATTATGATTATTATTGTTGGTGGTGGTGTATAGCGACATCAAATATGATATATTGATATCAGTTTGACATATCGATATTAACATCTGATATGAGATTTCATTCTTTCACCCAAGGGGCGTTAAGATCTATTGCTATTACGTAATAATATATCGAGAAGTAGTGGATAATACCATCGCCAATTTTTGTGTAGTCAATGTAAATAAAACCAGATAAATTAATTCTTCAAGAACTGTCAGACTTTAAAACCGTGTACTTTAATAACTCTATACAACCTGCATATATATTGAAAGACATAAATAGCTCTTCAGCCATGAAAGTACCCACCTTTGTTCTAGTACTTTGTCGTCCTGCTAGCAAAAATAAGTCAATTGTTGCGAGTAGAAGTAAATAAAACCACGTGCTAACAATGAAATGAAAAACTGAAATAGCCAAGATATTTTCAACGCGTTTGTCAACTAATAAAAATAATTATGAGATAAAAGAGAGTACAATGGATGACACATAAAAAGAGTGGATAAAAAATGTACTTTGTAAATGTAACCCTCCTCGGAAAGGAGTTAAATTTATTTCAAAAATACTTCATGAGCTTCGATTAGAAACGAGTTTTGAAAGCCGCGTTTAATAACATTTTCTGGTGTATCTCAAGTGTAAAGTAGGTGCGATTTAGTCTTGACGCATCATTTACAGAAAAGCTTTATGTGTGTGTGTGTGTGTGTGTGCAGTTAAATTTGGGCATGTGGCTCAATGCTGCACGTGCCGTAAAGTCAGCAATAAAAGTGTATTAATGGCTAACCAAGCTGTCTAAAGGATGTGGGGTAATTTTCCCGAGTTTAGCCAGTGCTTAGTGGGCCTTAAACCGTCGGTGAAACTCTTTCATTCTTCCGTTCGGTTACGATGCATGCCTGCCTGGTATGCGCCTACTCCTCCGAACAATTGCATCTGGTAATTACGCTAAAAGGAGAATTTATTCTTCCATTACCAACAGTTTCCATCCCAATTAAACTTGCCATAAGAGAAAATACTCACAGAAGTCTGGAGTTTTAGAACGCTCGCGAAAACACGATGGGATTTCCGACCTGTCTTTTGACACAAATAACTCGAGCAATCACTTAAAACAAAGGAGCGCGCGCGTCAATCTCACGAACGCTTACGAAATGAGACAGCGCGTGCAATCCAGATATCGTCGTTTAATTACCAACGGGATCTCTCTCTCTCTCTCTCTTGAGGACTATATACAGGGTGTTCGGGATAAATTTGACAGTTTCGTAAGGAAAAAGAAAATCTTCTTTGTATCTATTAAATTTAATGAATTGACAAAAAACATTACAGACAGAGTTAATTACAATACTATCAACAAGATTTACTCAAAATAACCACCATTAGCATCGATCACAGCTTCAATTCTGCTTCGGAACCTCGAACAAGCTGATGCTACAGTCTCCCTGGGAAGGGCCGCAAAAACTGTTTTAATTTTATCCATTAACTGGGCTTTTGTATTACTGGAAGTGCGATTGGTGTCTTTTTCAACTGCGCCCCATACAAAATAATCCATGGGGTTAAGGTCTGGGGAGTTTGGAGGCCAAACATTTGGACTGGTGAAGTCGTAGAAATTTTCAGACAACCATTTTTGACTTTTCCCAGAGGTGTGGCAAGGGGCCGAATCCTGCTGCCATACATACGCCTACCATTGGCTACCCTTGTTATCCAGGGCTTGACTACAGTTAGCAACTCCACGAACAAAGCCCGAATTCCAATGCCAGGGTTCTTCAACACCTGTTCCTGCAGATTTGCGAGGAATTCTGCTGTACGAACGCAATCAGATCGTCTGCTAGGGATCTTTCTTCTTGCTACATCCTCGTAGTCACCATTGCAAGTCTCTAGTTCATGCCTGATTGTTTTTACTGTATTCAGGGAGCATTGGGCAGCAGTCGTAATATCCTTATTTTGATGGCGGGCACGAATCATCATGATACAAGTTATTCTCTTCCATGATTCAGGTGGGTTCCAGCTATCCATCCTTTCTGACATCTTGTATATGAATGAAGAAGGGTCCAAACTTTTAAATGAAGAGAAGTGTGTGTTAATACATGTAACGTACGGAAAAATATAAATAATTATAAATATGTCAAATTTATCCCGAACACCCTGTATATATATATATATGTTAAAGATACCAAGCTGTTTTAAATATAAATCTGGTTTTAATCCATTTCCCAAGCAAGCAAGCAAACAGACAAGTGAGTCAAGTTTGCGCCTGCAAGTAGTTCAAGTCTGGGTGAATATGTGTGTGGTGTGGTGTGTGTGTGTGTGTGTGTGTGTGTGTGTGTGTGTGTGTGTGTGTGTGTGTGTGTGTGTGTGTGTGTGTGTGTGTGTGTGTGTGTGTGTGTGCCTTGCTATGCATTAAAGGCAATGGTCACTACCCATACCGGTTTCGACCTTTGTATAGGTGAAGCGGACTCTAAAAATAAGACGATCCCGAAAGATCGCCAAACTCAGCGTTGTTCCGCTCAGTGACAAGCTTACCCCGTCACCGAGAAGAACTTCTCAGTATTGGCTCTACCCAGTGGCAGGTTCACCCCCACCATCAAGCAGAGCCATAATCTCAGTGGTGCCCCACTCAGAGACAGGCAAAAACCTATCCCCAAGCAGAGCCTCTCAGAGCCAAGCCCGCACTGGTTTCGACCTTTATTGAGGTCTTGTCAGTGGGAGTCAGACCTGAAAATGCTAAGGTTGAAGTAATGCAGAGCTTATGAATTTTACCTAAACAAATTGCCACAAGATGCTTTGACCTTATTAAATAAAATCTCAGGATGAGCGATAGATGTAGAAAGTTTTTTAACTTGGGTATATTATGTATTCAAGATACCAAGTAATTTTATATAAACTTGGTTTTGGCTTTTGTCTTGGTTTTATATAAACTTGGTTTTAAACTTGATTTTATATAAATTTGGCAATTGTGTTTAGGTAAAATTCATAAGCTCTGCATTACTTCAGCCTTAGCATTTTCAGGTCTGGCTCCCACTGACGAGACCTCAATAAAGGTCGAAACCGGTATGGGTAGTGACCATTGCCTTTAATGCATAGCATCATACATCTCCGCAAGGGGATGTGCTTTACATTAGGGGAAAAATACTAAAGAAAGTGATCGGTTCTTAATCTACCTTTACCACGAGCTGCCTCAGACTTGAACTACGTGCAGGCGCAAATTTGACTTACTTCTCTGTTTGCCCACTTGGGAAATGGGATTAAAAACCAAGTTTACATAAAATTACTTGGTATCTTGAATATATAATATACCCAAGTTAAAAAACTTTATATACAATTTATATATTTTAAAGAATAAATATTTAATGACTTAAACCGAGATAAAATATGACGTTTTAATGAAAATGATACAACTATTTCAGCCTTCTTCGGGTATCCACTAAAGGCAGAACACAGTAATAAAAAAATTCAAGTTACAAAAAACTGAGAATTACAGGCAAAAAAATACAATACATAATTGACAAAAACGTTGTATTTTTCAAGTTGTTCTATCTAACGCGCTATTGTTTGTTGCATGCGGGCTTGCAAGTTCTCGTGAACGCCAGTATTGAACAACTGCAGCATGGCTATTAGGGATGTTGTAACTCAAATTGTTGTTCAAATGTTCAGGATTAAGGAGGATTTCTCTCGACTTCACGATTTTCCTTTCAAACTCATCACTGCAGCGAAAAATGTTTTCGGATTTATCCGAAATTTTTTCTCAAATTATCTAAAAAATAATAATTTTTTCTCAAACAATCCTCATGATGATGAGGATTGTTTGAGAAAAGAACATGATTGGATAGGGCAGATGCATGTGATCTTTTATAGATGTCTCTCTTATGCTCCTCTATACGAAGTTAAACAGATTTGTTAGTCTGTCCAAAATAAGGAATATTACAATCGCACCACAACTTATAAACACCTGGATATTTCAGGTTGTGATGAATAGGCTTCGGATGGCTTATAAGAGAACGGACTTTAGGGAGTGTAGTGAAAAAAGTCTCGATGTTGTATTTTTTTAAGGACTTTAGCCAATTTATTGGAGACTGAACTAATGTAAGGTATCGAGATGCTACGTTTAAAATCAGTAGTTTCCGTATTACACTGCCTAGGAGGATCCAGAAGAAATTTCTTAATCGTTTTTTCAGAATATCCATTTTGCTTAAAGATAAGAGAAAGGTGATTAATTTCTTTTTTTATATATAGTATATATAGTATTAGGACAAAATCACGCTGGCATTTGACAGTATGTTATGTTTATGTTTACCTGTAATGAATATAGAAAAAAGATATTAAATTATATATAATTTGATATCTTTTTATACTTTTTATATATATATATACTTTTTTATATTATATATATATATATATAATTTGATATCTTTTTTCTATATTCATTACAGGTAAACATAAACATAACATACTGTTTATGTCAAATGATTTTGTCCTAATACTTGAAGTTGTAATAATAATCTCGGTGCTGTTGGAACACTTGTTTCAAGTGGGTATTATGTGTAGGTCTGGATACCTGAACAAAGTACAAGGCCGTTTTACCGGTTTTTTTTTTTTTTTTTTAGCTAGATGGGTGAAACAAGAATGCTTTTCATGTTCCCCGTTATCTGTAGAAGAAAATGCATAGACAGGGTAATACAGATCTATAAGCTCTGATCATGGCAGGAGAGTAACAGCAATAGCCAAGCCTCAGTTAATACTTAATTGGTTACAACATTGCCCTCCCTGGGTACCCATTTAAGTCGCCTCGTACGACATGCATGGGCAACAGTGGGGCTGATATGTAAGTAAAGCCCTCTCTAAAAAGATTGTCCAACTCAGCGTTGGCTCCACTCAGTGACTGGTCCCCCCACCACCGAGCAGAACCGCTCATATTCCAGGGAAAAGCGTCCACCGATGAGGCCCCTCACGGGTCACGCTGGAGAACACCCTCCCCAGAGACTCAAAATACTCTCCCAGGGCAAACCCCCGGAAATCAAGCCACCCCCTCCCTCACAGGGAGCAAAATTCCGGAAGAAACCTGAGAGAGAGAGCGAAACTCTCCATCTATTTTAGTCGCCACACATAGGTTACGTTGGGGCTTATATGTAAGTAAAGCCGTCTCTAAAAATTAGGAAGATCCCTAGACCGCTCTATAGTGGCCGAAAGACCGTCCAACTCAGCGTTGACTGCACTCAGTGATGAGCCCCCACCACCAAGCAGAACCGCTCATATTTCAGGGAAAGGCATCCACCGACAAAGCCCCTCACCGGGCCATGGCGGAGAATACCCTCCCCGGAGATTCAATATGCACCCCTAAGCAAAACTTACGTTAGGACTATTCTTATCCCGGCCACCAATGGAGGGTATACATATATATCATTTGTATTAAATCGCAACTTGTGTTAAGTAGCAGAAGTATATGTAGTCAAGTGGTAACTCAGGAAGGGATCAATGCATTATGTGTATAATTACTGCTAACGAAGTCTTTTCTATACTAAAATGGAGGATATTATAGATCTATTCATATTTTATAGCCGAATATAAAAACACATTTTGCGAAATTTATCTGAGAGCTTATTAGAATTAGACATCAGAGTTTACATTATCGAAGTTTCTCTTATTCCAAAATTATCGATTAAGTTACATAATTTTCAATATAAAAAAAAAAGAAAATGCGTATCTAAAATTTTAAATTTTTAAGTTTGCCCGTGAAGTATCTTCGCAACCAGTCTACGTGTACATAGAAGCTGTTGACTTCAAATCAATTGAATCAGTAGTCAAAACTGCCTTTATATACAAGTATACTAGTCATTACAATACTTAAGCGCAAACTTTACTTATGTTTGGTATAGGATTAAAATAATAATACAATTTCTTGTTAAGTATAATATATTTTGTGGTCAAATCAAAAATCTTTCTATAACTGCCTCAGATCTAGAGTATTTTATAAAAGGAAGGCACACCGTTTTGTTACTGGTATATAGAAAATATATGAATTCTACATTGACTAATAATGGAAAGCTGCTCTAGAAGATAACACGACGTGTAGGAGCGTGAGAAACATCACACAATGAATTATTTGAGTAAAATGCAAACAGAAATCTAGCAAAGAAAGTTTCGCCACTTTTACCAAATGAACCAAGAATCTTTCTATCCATTAAACTTGAGTGCAACGTAATGAAAAAAATAAAATAAAAAAAGACCAAAGTTTGGCCATATTAGGAAATAATTCCCACAAGTGTTAATCTATTTCGTGAGTGGCCCAACTGACTTTTATTTCTACGGTTTTCTTTTCGCTCGGAGACCGCAAATCTTTTCTCAGTTATCTGCGGTTGTCTACTCTGATGCTGGCAGTAATTGCGATGTAACGTCGGTGCGGTGAAAGGTTCCCAGATGGCTGAAACAACAGATTGTAATAACGGCCATCAGAGTGAATTTTTCTCCATTATCACGTGTGCTACTGCTTGTTATTGCAGTTGCTGAAGATACCAGCGGTCAAGTAATTTTTAGACTACCCAGGCCATCCACTCAGGTTTCCTATTACTTGAGAGCGGGTTGGCCACATTATCAATAAGTCTTGAGCCAATTAACGAACACAATCTTCTCTCTCAAAATAGAATGTTATGGGAAAGAGAAAGTTTGTTCTTTTTTTATATAAGATTAAAGGAAGACATCTGATACACCGCTGGTACTGCCCTCTACACTTTTTTTATTTGAAGTTTTTTTTTTAAGATTTAAAATAATTACAGCAAAAGAATGCAAATAATAATAATGAATTAAAACTTATAATACAGTTTTTAGAATTGTATTTGTTTTAAATAAATAATTTTTATAATTTAGTCCATTCTTAATATATAAATAAAACTGACAAATGTTAGATCATTTCACAGTAAATGTCGATTAAATAAACTGATTTATTTTAAATAAAAAATAAACTTATCACGGAGTGCGTGTAACAACAATCAGTAACGTAATGACGTCATTCATCAGCTGAAAACATCCAATCAGAGTAATCTTTCAGTATATGCTTATTAGCCTACTGTTTTGAAGCGAACAGCGTTAATTATTATGTAATAGATATTTTTATTTCGTTTATAATAAATAATTTTTGGTGCGTTATGTGTGTTAAGAAGCATTTTTGTTGTGTCGTTTATGATTTTTTGTAAATCTCATGCGTGATTTTTTTAATTATTTTGTTTTTTAACTAATAAAATGACTAATAAACTTTTTTATTAGTTAAAAAGTCATTTTTAACTAATAAAATTAGCCAATTTAAGCCAATCTGGAAATAACTTTCAACAAATTAAATCTTTTACACTACTGTTACAACTTTATACGTCTGTTAATAGAGAATAACTGGAAATAATACAACTGAACACTCAAGAAAAAATACCGAATTTAAATAATCGTTTCCAATTATTAATATAGGCAGAAATTTTGAAATGAATATCATAATTATCATCTCTCTCTCTCTCTCTCTCGTCCCCTTATTACCTTCATGTGATGGTAAACGTACTACTGCATTCATACATTTCAGTAAGTTTTATAAAGTTTTGAACTTCGTGCTAAAAAAAAAAAAAAAAAAATGAAATGTTCCATTATTGAACCACAGGAAGAGTTCCTCCACAAGTTACGATGATCACAGCAAACACGATAAATTATTCTTCACACAACCCAGGGGCTTTTTTATAATTTAGCCATTTTTCAGAATACTTGAAGACTCTACAACGAACGACAACGCCCTCTACTCATACATACATGCAATTTCTTTCTATATAAAATTAATCGCGGTGCTTTGAGTATCCAGCATCCTTCGCTGAATTCTGAAGCCGCATTTTGAATGACAAGTAGGTCGGCTCCATTTTCTGACACGGTCTCTTTCCATGAGGACCTACTTTAAATCTGCACTTCCGACAGCCAAATCCGGATGATCTCGGCGGTGTCTACCGGACGCCAATGTAAAATAGGGCTTCCGATGTTTAGGCGCAAAGTTAGGTTACAAAATCCTTGGAATGGCGATATACGGCTTACGAGGCATTCGTTGTCATTGCAGTGCAAACACAATAAAATTGTGGACTTTGAACCGGAAGGTCGGAGGGGGGGGGGGAATTCATCCTAATAAAAGCAGGTCTATGTTTTGTGTTGTTAGTAGTTACATAATTAAAAGAAAGAAAAAGGAGGAAAGTAAAATGAAACCACCTTCCTATATAGGAATTGAATTTCGTACCTTATTCTAACCGAGAGGAAATCTATTACACCCCCCCCGCCTAATAGTAGATCAGTAAAAGTCAATAAAAAAAGTATTGTTTTAAATTAATTAACCAAGATTATTACACATCGTTATGGAATACTCTGGCTTGTTAATTCACAGTGTGGTTTTTGAGTAATATACTGACTTCGTATTAGAAGTCACAGCAATGACTGTAAGCGAAAGACTACTCTTAATGCAGGGGTCATTAGGATCAACAATTTTCCTGTATGATTGTATTCTAAGATGAATATCAGCGACTCTCACTTTTATTCGACAGAAGTACTCAACAAGATAGAGTACCAAATTTGAAGGATTAATGAATAAAATACCAGAACACTTTGAAAATCTAGCGAACCCCTCCCCCCCCCCCAAAAAAAAAAAAAGAAAAGACGTCTTTTCTTCCTCCTGTTCCCATACAGATATCTCTATAGGATGTCTATGCAAGAACAGGAAGAGGAAAAGAAGCTGAAAAGATCTCCATCTTTTAATGGATTCGGATTTAATGTGCGTATAATTCTGTCTTACGTTGTTGAAAGAGTCTTGAGAAAAATGTAGCTTAATCGGATTGAAAGGGAAGTTTTTGCAGGGACTCTTTTTTTACTGCAGATATCTCCACAGGTCGCATTATTAAACCATTTTTGACGAAACTTAGAATATAATTGTTGTTTAAAGTCCCTGATAATTTCCACACACTTGGGCAAACATAGAGGGTGGGTTACAAAGGAGGGGAAATGCTACAAACATCCGATGAAGATTGACACACTCAGACAATTTCTTTTTCGATTGTTTTACTAACTTCATCTGAAAAAATAATGCGATATCTCTTAAAAAAACCCGTCTTATGTAAAAAAAAAAAAAAAAATCTTGAAGGCAGGAGTTAGGAGCGGCTACTTGACTGACATTATTGTATTAATTGTTGCGACCGTAAATTCCCCCCTAAATTCGAGCAGTACCCACAACAGCAGCAATAACTTGCCAACGACAACAAAGCAGCGGCTTCTAAATTGCTGTCATCTTCCTTAGGTTTTTCGATAAGAGAATTTTTTTTCTCAAACATCAGTGGGAAGTTTGGCGAAACGCAATATAAATGCAACATGGAAGTTATCCCATTCTGAGGAAGAGAGAGAATTAGACTGTTTTTCGTTTTTGTTTACAGAGAGAGAGAAAAAACGAGAAACGTCAACATTTATCGGCAAATGGCCGCGGGAAATCTTTCCGCCAAAGACATAAGTTGGTGGTGCAAAAAGTCCAACCATGGAACAGGCCGATATCAATGATGCGGAAAGGTCTGGTTAGCAGGACTGCGAACAGCAGGTCAGGTATGCACTTTGCAGACAAGGAATCGTTTTCGACGATGTCAATACACGACAAAAGAAACGTCCAAATTACTAGCGTCTACTGTTTCCTGACAACGCTCGCAAGCACGCGCACATGCAGCTGTTCACACAATATTGTTCAAGTCCATATTACATGTTAAAGAATGACTATGTTCAAGTTTGTCTACCCCTTGTTCGTATTAAAAAAAAAGGTGGGGGGGGGGAAACAGTTAAAGATATCTTTTCAAAGCCAACGATATGCAATTTATTTATTTATTCGTGTGTGGTTTCCCCCGTTCATCGACCGCCCCTCAGGACTGGTTGAACCCTCCTAATGAGGGATTAAGTACTGTATCCTATGACTGTAGCCTGTGTGTTCACGGGGCCGGTTTATCTACTTGTGGGATGAAAAACCCCCAGATAAACTGGGGGGAGGGAACCCTGCTATCCACGCCCAAGACTGGCTAACTTGGCCATGGCTGAGAAAGATCCTTAAGCTCCTCACGTCGTTGACGGGAATCGAACCTAGGACACTCCTTCCCCAGGCATATGGTTGCGAAGCGCATAGCTACTAGGGTAACCGCGCGGACAACAATGACTAATTCTCACACACAACAACCATCTCAGTTTATTCTCTTTCAGACGAGAGAGAGACTCGATCTAATCACCTTTAAAGCTAATTCACTTCTTTTATGAAAAACGTAACCTATTTTTATCAAAGAATCTATTAACTTCACTTGAAAAATGTATTCTACAATTTAGTCTGAAAAGAATCTTTCTCTCTCTCGATAGATATTCTGCAGTGAATGGCTGTCTTAATGGACACAATTCCCGGAAGCAAAAATCGGCGTCTGGAAGAGGAGAAGGGGAGATAAACAACGATCTCCGAGACTTGTGTCATCGACAATAGTTTGTTATTGTTCCAATATTCTATCTGGGAGGAGAGTTTAGAGTTGCACGCCAAACTTCTCGAGCTCCTTACTATTGAACAATAAATAATTGAAGCAGGAAGTCTGCAAAAGCACAAGCTAACGTATGGGTGCTGTAAACATCAAACGTCCCGTTTCCCCATGGACATCCTTATTCATGGAACTTTATACGATAGACGACAAGCAAATAAATTCAAGACCTTCGTACCGCTAACGAATGGTGAGCGCGCGAGGACTTATAACTCGCATCTGAATATTGACAAGCGAAAGCTTATTTTCTTGCTAGAACTGCAGGAAAGACACGAGTCCGTTGCGATACTTGGGTTCTAAAAAGTCGTCTTCGTAACGTTTAATACGATGTTGTACAGAAACGGCAAACGCCAGGTTCGGTGGAGTTGCTATTTACTTTAGAGGAGGCTAAACTGGTGTTTACACATTTCTGGAAAACGTGGAATTACATTCAACGTCAAATCCGATACGGAAGAGCTCAGAGAGATGCCGATATACTGATGACGATGCCTGTTATGTAATCGCGCGCATGATTACTCCGTAGACTGACATGAAGTTTCGTAATAACGTACGAATCTAACTATTGCGTGCGGTGCTAGCCGTCCTAAAAGAGGCTGCAAAGTGAAGGACTACGCGAAACGTGAGACTCGACACTTGGTGTACAGCAGGAATATTCAGAGAACTGCAGGAAAGTTTGTATTTAGGGATTAGAGGGGAAACGCAGGTTCGTCAAAACTGATAATTAAATTCTAATATGTTTTAGATCGGATTATTATCTTTGGAAATACAATATTATTAATTTAATTATTATAAGCACTAATTTTTTTTTTTATTTTTAGGCAACCGTCTGCAAAAATCAAACAAGCTTTTGATATTTGCTCTCAAAAAGATTCTGCAAGGAATGTAATTATGACAGCATGCTGAGAGGTAGAGATAAATGGTATAAAATGATACAGATGACTACATTTAATAAAATGGTCCGTCACTTTATTAAGGAGTATTCCAGACATTATCGACTGTTCTATGACGTCGCACAAATGAAATCGGTTATTTTCAAATGAATAACAGAATATTATGACGTCATATTACCGCGCAAATGCAATGAGTTATTTTCAAATGAACAAAGGAATATTGTGACGTCATAATGCCACATAAATTCAATGAGTTATTTTCAAATGAAGAAAGGATACTTAAAATATGCAGTTTAAAATATTTTCAATTTGGCACGATTGTAGGCACCAGAAAAGTACTATCTATATAGAATACGAGAGTGACTTATATCTGACTTGTTCGGTTGCTTAACTGGAATCTCACATCTACATTTAATGGGCTAATACTCCTTCATAACTCATCAATCATTTTTTGCGGAAACTGATGTCAAGGCTAATCGAGCGGTTTTGAATGATAAGATACAACATTACGTGGGTATTCTCAATAAACTGGCCAGTCAATATATATCATATTCTGCCATAATAACTCGTATTTGCATTAGCTCTATTTCGTTGAAATATTGATCTAATAATAGTTCACTTTAAACAGAGAAGCATTTATTTTGTTTAATACTTAGGTCGAAAATTATAAAATCAAAAATAGCACAAATCGTCTGTCTTATTATTTCCCAAAGGGAGCAGGCTGGAGCCTCCGTAGCTCACTTGGTATTGGTGAAGCCCTTTGGTCGGAAAGAACTGGGTTCGATTCCCGTCCATGATGTGAGGAACCTTTATCTGGTCTCTTTCGACGAAAGGTGAGTTAGCCGGTCTCATACGAAAGTAGGGGGGGGGGGGTTCAGCCTAAAACTCGGATTTTTTTCTCCCTCACAACAGGCAAACCAGCCCCAACACGAGTCCTGCGCACTTGATCCCACATTACGATTTCATTAATATTCATAGTTTAAACAGGATTTTAACAAGGAATATAAAACGAATTCCCATGTTTTTCAAACAAAAATCTACGCATGAATTACTCGTGTAACATTATGATATTGGATGAAAAACTTGTTCACCAGATTTAAATGTAAAACAGATTATACACAATTGCAGGTCAATCTCTCTTTATGAAGAGTTGCCGATGACAAAAAAAAAAACTTTAAAGCGAAAATTATACAGAACATGGTAGGAGCTATATATTCTAGTTCCCATCATTCTCTCAATAATACGTAAAATGACAGTTAATGTATTTGGATATTCCATCATTATGTCACTAAGGAACACACACTGGACATTCCATAACATATGAAAGCATGTCTCACAAATGGTAGGGACTATGAAGGAAATATAAGAACTTTATTAGGGCTCTCCGATGAAATGTGAGTTCGGGATTGCTTATCCTAATATATAAGTGCTAATTGGGGGTTTTTTTCTAATGTATTTTTATTTATTTTATTTTATTTTTCTATTTTTTTTACTACTATTTTCTTTAGAACATACTAGTTGTGTGGACTTCATTCCTACGGTGTGCCATATCAACCTTCATCTGTGTGGATATGGAACAATATCTCAAGAAGTGAAATCCGTGCCCAGTAGCAGGCTAAGTACACTGATAACTTTTCCCGAATGACGTTTTTCATCTTTCATTTCCTTTTATTTGTATTAATTCTTGGTATATAATGTAGACTGTGGATTACGCTGCGGACGGAACATGCTGGTAGTATCCAAGGCAAACAAAGATATTTTTCATAAATCCTTCGAATACCTAGCGACAAGCAGCTACAATAAACTCCCAAATGAAATCAAATCTATAACCTCAGCATATGCATTCAGAAAAATATTGAGAGACTACCTCATGGGACTAAACAATGTTGACAATTACTTTAAACTTATAGTATAAGAGATCGTTATAACTCACATACCATATCCAATTAAGGTACCAATATACTAACTAGGTCATTCACTTAGGAGAATAATATATATATATATATATATATATATAAGGAAACATTTATTAACTGTAACAAAATAATAGCCAAAAATAAGTGTAATTACCAACAGAAAATGATAGTAATACTTGAACTGTATTGTATAATATGGTACATTAAATTGCAAAACTTGAACTGTATTGTATAATATTGTACATCTTGAATTGTATTGTATAGTACTGTACTTCGAAGTGTACAACTTGAATTGTATTGATAGTACTGTACATTGAATTGTATAATAAAGTATAAATATCTTGTATACGTGATGGGAATGATAATAAACTGTTAAATTGTAGCCTATTTATGACCATTTTTTCCAGAAAGACAAATTCAACGGCTCCATTCAGTTGAATGGATTTGTAGAATCAGAAAAATCACCGATCCCTCTTAACAGAAAGTCACCAATTTTTTTATTATATTATTACGTGACACCTTCAAGGAGTCCCAAGGCTCATCGAGGGAGGGCATCTACTCTATAACTCTCTATCTCCACCACTCAATCCACCAACTACAACGAACTGCAACTACACCAATAACATCTACTGCCCACCACCACTAGTATTTTCACAATCATCCATACCCACGGCGGGATTCGAACCCGCAGCCTTTTGGCTGGAGAGCGGTACGCTAAGTACTCGGCCAACCAGGACGGCATTTTGAAATGGTAAATATGTCATTTTTTTATTTCAGAAGTGTAAGGTGATTTACTGCCTTTGTCTGACTCTCTCTCTCTTATCCACCTCCTGACCGATTTGTCATGGTTTTGGCTGTAGTCACGTTACAGATTGCATATTAGCAAAAAGGATTTAACAAGAAATCCAGCTAGCGCAAGCTTCACTTGTAATGACATGAGCGACACAAATACAAGACCAGTTTAGGAACATAATTTTTCTTTCTTTACATTAATTATGTAAAAAAAGTAAATAAATAAAAACTTATGAATATCGCCGATTCTTTAACCTCGGTGTATGTACTTAACTTCGTAGTTCTCCGAATCATTAAAAGTCGAATTCAAAATAGGTGACTAACCCATGCTGTCTTAATTCTGCCTCAAGCTTGACTTCGTTAGTTGAGTTTTTCCAATCGCGTGACAGTTCTTGATTTCTTTTGTAACTCCATCACGTGAACACTTTCCAGAAGCCTGTTAATGAATCATTAGTAAGGGGAATGCTTGTCGACTACATTGCAGAACCGCTATTGTTACTGAAATGGATGGCCTGCGTGGTAAACCGCTAACGCATTTATCGGGCAGAGTTTTCACGTGGTGTAATGTTTTAGCACTTTTTTGCTCGGATTAAATACGTTTAATCTGTAGCGCTAAGGAAACTTTCTGTAACAAATTCAATAAGGATTACATTAGAGGAGTTAAAGAATCCTGTAATCTGTCCTAGCTAAAAAATTGATTAGATTTACTTTAGAAAGAAAACAAGACGCCTGCACTAACGATATGATGTCTTTTCTTTTACAAGACAAATGCTCGGGTTTGCAGTCGGAATTTTGTCCAATATTCCTGGAAGTTTTTCTTTATAACAAATTACTTAAATTATATCGTAGTAACAAAGAACAGCTGACATTCAAAGCCACGATTTTGGGCCTTTAGAATGGCGATGAACTACATTAAGGGGGAAAATATCACCCACTTTTTCCGTGTCTGTTTTTAATCCAAATTGTCAAACTTTGTTGCTCTAATCAATTCCTTACAATTATGTGCACTACTAATAAAAGTATTCACAACAACAACATTCGTTTCTTTATTATTATTATTATTATTAGCAGTTGAAGCCTTCCAAGCACGTACCAACAAACAGTAAAATCAACACCTGGCTTGCGACCAGTATAGAAACATAACCACGAAACCACCGCCATCAATCATCTTCCTCAGATAAGCTCTGCAAAGCTTCGAGGAAGAAATCAGAAATGCCTCCCAAAATGCCTCTCAAATTATTATTATTATATTAGTTATTCACTCAAAAAAAACTTCTGTATTGTCATCACTGGTAATTTTAGAACAAGTGTTGTAAATGCATAATACAGAGGCAAAGAGTGTTATTAAAATTATTAACTGAAATCCAATGTTTAAAAATTTTGTAAAATTATACTCAAGCTAACTATTGTATATATATATATAAAAAAAAAAAAATCAGCTAACGCCTTTTTATTCCCGTATATACGGGAGTAGGCGAGGCCATTTTAGCCCTATCTAACTTATGGAGACTGAGTGGGCAGTTCAATCTCCACTGATACCCAATCAGAGACAGATGGCCCAAGGCTATCACTAATTAAGCGGTACGCAGTGAAGAGAGACGGCTCAAATGTGCCGCCATCTCGTGGTACCTAACCCTAACACAATATATTTAATGTCTGAAATAATGTGGGTTCTACGGTCGATTTTCTTGAGTTTACAGGACAAAAAACCCGAGTTTCCGGGAGGAAAAACCTGCTTGCCCGTGCCAGAGATCGACTAACTCGGGAACCGGTCGAAAAAAGGCTTAGAAAAATTTCCTCTAGTCACCGACTAGACTCGAAACCAAGACTTCCTTCGTGCGGCCTAGCGCGGTGGTGTGCAAACGCCCTATCCACTGAGCTACACAGGCAATATATATATATATATATATATATATATATATATATATATATATATATATATGTGTGTGTGTGTAAATATTTTAGTAATAAATAAAAATATTATTTATTTTTAAAAAATTACCACGTGACACCTCCATAGAGTCCAAGGACTCATCGTGGGAGGGCACACTACTCTACTTCGCTAAATACATCTCATCCTCTCCACTATTACTTAATTTGCAACTACGACATTACTACCATCAACGCCATCTATCGTCCATCATCACCAACAAGAGTATTTTTTGTCTGTAAATTGCGTGTGTTCTGAAGGCCGATTTGTCTATATGCGGGATGAAAACAACCCGAGTTTCCGGGAGAAAAAACCCTGTTACCACCATACAAGATCAGTTAACTCACCTTCAAATGAAAAGTCCATATAAACTTAATAAATGACCCCAGTCCTAGTTGAAAAGAACTGAATTTGAATCCAGTTCTTTCCAACTAAACTACGCATGTTATCCTCCCCACCACGCCCTCCACTGCAGTATTGCTATAGTTTTCTAAGTCCATTATAACGGATTCTAGTATAATACTCCAGAGTTCATAACACTGGAATCCATTTCAGTGTATTCGAACAAGCTACAAGCTATAGCGGTACTGTATTGGAAGTCGGGAGGAGGATAGCATACATATTTTAGTAAGAAAGACCTGAGTTCGAATCCCGTCTAGGATTGAGGGCATCGACATGCATTACTGAACATGTAGTACCAAAACGAAGGTACACTGTAGGCGTACATGAATAGCATTTATGAACAGAAAAATCCAAACAATTTACAAGAATCATGACATTGTAATATCCTGCACTCCATGATATTCCACAAAAGATAATACTTTATAGTTAAAATTGTGAATGTCCAAAGAATATCTCGGCCTATTTCAGTGATTCAACATATTGAAAGCACTCTGTGTGGAAGAGATTCTTTTTCTATTGATTTTTTTACTTGCTAGTTGAACTCGAATCATGCTCTAGTTTTATATCAATTTTTATAACATTGTCTATTCTTTTCGCTCCATTTCTTCTCCGACTATTAGCCTTTCTGGTATTTATTCTTCATCTGTTCTCTTCTGGTGACCTCACATTAAGCAAAGCAGCACTTCGTCCGGTGACGGTACCGAAACAAAAAAAAAAAAAAAAAAAAAAGCTTTTCAAAACCGTACGATGATTACGATATTCCGATGTGTGACGACAGGGTCGACGCGCGCACGTGAGAGGAAGTAGGAACAGGAGAAAATCAGCAGATTGACGAACTGGGACGGAATTGTGGACTATAAAGGTGGGCTATAAAACCAAGTAGAACCGCTTTAAATTCCCCAGCGTTCTGCCATTTCGTAACTCTCCGAGTGCACATAACGACAATGGACTTTCATCCTACCACAGAGTGTTTTGCTGTTAGAAAAATGAAATCCTGAGTCATTGATCAGGTGGGGAAATTTTATATCTTTTTTTATTCCCCGCTATCTGGACGGCAACACATCACTGGAAAGATCACCAAGGGTGCATTAGTAATTTGTCGTTGCGATTATGGCGTAGTTGCACAACATACTGCCGCTGGAATATATCAATAGATTTTCGAAAACTCTGGCAAAGTTTAAAAGGGAAGGAAGATATTTCAATGAAAACTTCTGCCATGTAAGTTATCATCATGGATAAAATTCTGTCCAAATTTAGTGGTGGTGTCAACTCATCGAGGTTAGCTTATTACATTTCTGAAATTTCTATCTTCCACTTTTCGTATATGTAACATAAAAGAACGGAAAGCATTGGCGTATGCTGGAGTCAGCAACTCGTAACCCTAAAGTCCACAATTGGTATAATCTTGGTATAATGGTATAATTTGGTATAATCATCAGAATGAGAGAGAGAGAGGACATATCAAACAAGGTGTGTGTGTGGGTGTACTGGAATATTCTATAAGGCAAAGTGTATTATTACCTTTCGGAATATAAAATTTTCAGAGGTGAGGATGATTAGGAGTATACCACGCTTCCAATCCTTCTAATAAAGCCTTTTAACACAACACTATTCGTTCATATTGTTACGTCTGTATGCAAATTAACAAAGCTACTATAACTCAAAGTCTGATGAGTTAGTATTTGGAGTTGTAGTTACCACTTACTGACCAAATCCAATTGGACACTTTGAACTATCAGAAACATACAGACGTCCTAATAACTCAACCAGTAGTAGATGATTTGGGTAGTCGATAGTTTTCATTGCCAGTGAAAGACCATCAACCTGCTCAGTGGAGACTTGAAGTGGCTTGAAAAAGTTCCATGTTTGGTGCTTAGAGAATGGTTTGCGGAGTGTCTTCTAGTTCACCCATGGTATCAATGTGCTATTCCTCGTGGGATGAGATAACCAAAAAATGAACCAATAACTCCTATCAGTAACAAAGGATGACAGAAACACGCTAAAAGATATCTTATATATAGTTGAGGTGCATAAAATTAATTTAGTTAAGAAACTGAAAAATTTAACGTGAATTTTATACTATGGGGTATGCCTTACACCATGATATTCTTACAAGAGAACCGTGATGCAAGGCAAGGCATACCCCGTTATAAATAAAATGGCAAATTATACAGCAAAGTACACACCTAAATAGAGTGTTCTCGAGCCACTGTCGTTTGGGTGGTGAATAAAATATAACTGCAACACATCAGGATTGAGAGCACCAAACAAGAGGATTATCGTCTACTTATGGATGAAAATCCTGTTGACCTCACGGAATCTGAAGCATACGAATATTTGCGGAGTTCTTTTTCAAGAACTGTGATTATGATTGTATTACTCTAAGAACATGATTTTAATCTCTAATAATTAACGTTAAATTCAGATACAACACGAAGTTATTAAATTTTCTTCAGACGTTGGTGGACATCTACAAAATGTTGTTGTTGGTTAGAGACCAGAAATTGAGATAAACGACAGTTTTCGCTCTGGTCATATAAAAACCAAATGAAGTGGATACCAATGTATTTCTTGAAAACTTAGCCAGCATCTTTTAAATAATAAAGGAATCTAGTTAAACATGGTCAAAAGTATAACACAGAACACTGTTTAAAAACTAAGAGAATTAGACCACGTAACTGGACTATGATTCTGGAACTGGAAACTTCATGGACTCCAAACACGACTCCCCTCTCTTTCTCTAGCTAATGTCTCATAGAATGTCACTCTTCGCAATGTGTCTCGTCTATTAGATATTTCCAATGGTGTTGTTCGGCAGCAGCAGCCTACTGCACAAAGTATTCGCGAAGGGCTACAATCTCTGGCTCATCAAAAGGAGTATCAACAGATTACTTTGGTCTTGACCCCAGCCCATACAGGCATTTTTCTGCTATAGGCCTTACGGCCTCTCCTCTGTGTGTGTGTGTGTGTGTGTGTGTGTGTGTGTGTGTGTGTGTGTGTGTGTGTGTGTGTGTGTGTGTGTGTGTGTGTGTGTGTGTGTGTGTGTGTGTGTGTGTGTGTGTTTTGCGTTTGTCTCCCAATAATAACCCTACCTGGCATCAAATTATCACGTTTATAGCTGACTCAGCATTCAAAACGCATTCAAAAAGGCTTTACTTCACATAGGCAACTGTTTAGAATCTACAAATCGCGGTGTCTTCGCATCTGGAGGAATAATCGTACCTTTTGGCTGGAAACATCTACATTCGAATCCTTCTCTAAACTCCGAGTGATCTTGATGGTTGATTTTCAATTCATCGAGTTAAATAGCCTCACTAAGGTAGCAAGTTTTTCCCTATAGAAACTCGGGTTTTTACCTTCTCAAATTTACAAAACTGTCAGGGGATATATAGAATTAATAGATAAATTATATTTGCCTCATAGGCTTACGTACACAGTTTACAACTCACAACAGAATAAAATTATAGGAACAATTTGAACGGCAGAGTTAGAGATTGTGATGGAATCAGCACATAATTTCTTATTATTAATGGGTAAATAGTAATTTCTTATTATTAATGGGTAAAGAGTAATGCTTGTAAGATGGATGTAGTGGTATTATAATTACTTTTATTTTTTTGGGGGGGGGGCTTAAATACACAATGCGTTAACATCCTTAAAAGATCGTGGGGTGTATGCTGAGGAAATAAAGCAAATATTTTTGTAATGATTATATAAGAATCGGTATTATGGTGACGCAAATGCTACATCACAATATATACAAGCCAAGACAGAGACAACTCGAACTACAAATCTAGCAGGCAGAGAAAGACTTACAAATTGCTTCAATAAAACGTCCAGTGGAAAACCGTTCTGTTTTCTTTTGATCAGAAATTGTGGGAAAACTGCTGCTGTTTGAAAACAGACTTTCGAAACAAACTTAACAAAGCAACTGATTAAAAGGCGGACAAATTTCCAAGACGTGTGTACGACAGCAGTGCTACGATGCCACACAAGAGAAAGCAATAAACGAAATCTTACGACGTCCCCCCCCCTCTCCCTCCCCGCCCTTGTGTGCGAACGAAGCAAAAGCGCTCAGTGGAGCCGCAAAGTGCTTAGTCTCGCGTTCACCATTTTCATTTCATCCATGCGTCTAATCCCGCTTTTCAACGCATCCTCTCTCTCTCTCTTACCTTTCAATAGCAGGTAACCCGCAACTGGATGCACGTTTTCAATTTTAACAAGTTAATATCATCTGCAGCTCGACCGTAACTATGGGGGCGATGGAGCCTACGCCTCTTCTGGCAGATCATGACCTCCTGCATTCAAACGGACGTGTGTGCCTCACTGATTAGCAGCCATTGTATTGGCTACTCAGAAAACGCACACGTGGAAGCTTTACAAGCTCGCGCCTATTCTGCAACTACAAGGTTTCTCTGACAGCAATAGTTTATGTGACAGTGGAGTTTATGTTCGTGTGTGCGTGCCGTTTGCGCGCGCGCGCACACACACAAATACAGTCTGACTGGAATCTCATTGAAGTAAAGTATATCGTCAGTACCGAACACGGTTGTAGATGACACCTTCTTTATAGTGCGTTTCATCCGCACATGCGCACGTAATGTGATTTCCTGTATTAATATGCCTTTGTCGGAATACGCATCACGTTCGTGACCTATGAAAGGAGTCTGCAAATGTGTTAATGTCAGTGCAAAGCATTCATTCAAATTCAGTGTTTGTCATAGCGCCGCATTTGAATGGTACAGCAAAGACAAATGGTATCTGTATTTGATGGTACACATTTGTCGCAAACTGGTAGCAAAAGGAAAATACTAAACTACTCCTGGTTTTCCCTTTCACCCGTTTTCCAACCGTAGGTGACTTTGTAGGCGTTACCCACAAAGTATTCCTGGTGAGATTTTTACAGGGTAGCTCACCATTGGTTTCCTCAATCCCCCTATTTTATCCGGGCTCAGGACCGGTATACGACTGGGATGTATTCCATGTGTGTTGACGGTGCCGGTTTGCGTGTTCTGGGGGACGAAAAACCCGAGTTTCCGGGTGAAAAAACCCCTATCTCGGTATGAGACTGGCTAACTCACCTTTAGTCGAAAGAGACCAGATAAAGGTTCCTCACGTCACTAACGGGAATCGAACCCAGGTCGTTTCAATCAAAGAGCTTCGTCCATTCCAACTAAGCTACGCTGGCTCTCTAAACTACTCTGCGATTAAAAAAAAAAAATGCAAGGGATGTCTTAATGTCTTCACTTCCATTCCGGTCAAAAATGCGTCCTTTTCACGTAGTCACATTCCATTCAAATATCACCATTCTCCTTATCGAACGTAATGGTCACGTTATTATGTGGCATTATAGCCAATCTTTTAATTGATGCAATCTTTTGCCGAAGAGAACAGGTCACAAGTTCATAGTAATGTTCACGTAACAAAGAATGTGCGTTTAAACCTTTTAGTCAGACTAGAAACCTTCGAGTTTTGGGTTGGTCAAAATATGCGCATGCTGGAAGAAAGAGCTAATGGCGTTTTATAAAAATCACCTATTACACTTGGTGATCAAGGTGGTTATGTAATTTTAAAAAAATAGTTCCATATTATATGGAACGGTTTGTAATCATCCTGTGCAACGGAAGCCTTGAAGAGAACAAACCTCTGCAATAAGCTTTTTCCTCTTGAAGGGTTCCGTTGCACAGGATGAAGCCTTCAAGGTTTGCTTGTTCACTTGCTCTCTTGAAGGCTAAAAGACAGCAAGTGATGTTGATACGCGAACACAAGTTGAATTTACAGCTTAAGACTACTATAATAAATAAATAATAAATACTGCCTTCATATTAAAAGCTATGAGACAGTGTTCCCCTTTTCGAGAATGACCAGCTTAATACGTCAAGACAGCCGGCCAATAAAAAGTAAGAACCAACATGACAGAAAAGAAGAGAGAAAAAACTATATTCTTCTAGTGACATTCGTTGTAGACTTTCTAACAACCGACAATGAGCGTCGATTCATGAAGAGCAGTCTGCCATTTCCGCTGTTCTGAAGGAGACAAGTTTCAAGCTAGCTCCATTATTAAGAACTACGGTGTCTTCAGAAGTGTTGAATTTATTTCTTAATAGGGTCCAATCACGAAGATGTTACAATGGTAGCCTCAGAATGAACCCATCGAAATAAAAATCGAAAGAACGACCTTTAATGAGCATTCGTTTACAAGTGAATAAGAAGAAAAGTCACTGCGACGAAGAAAAAAGCCAATGTAAGGAAATAAGATTTGCGATACGCACTCATAGACGGAAGGGGGAAGGGGGGTGCTGCATGAAAGGGTAGCAACTGAACAAAGTTTGCTTTTACAGTAGAAGACGTTTGCGAGAAATAAACCAGCAGTTTTGTAGAATTCTGAATTTATCCGAGGACGAACGCGCATTTTGAGACGCAATTCGCGAAATATGTATTAGATCTATTTTGTCAGTAGGTGTCGCTATCTAGTCTTTACAGCTTTGTCGAAGTATATATGTTTAGTTTATATCTCCCAGTATTAAGGGTGGGGTGAGGTGGGAGGATATAGAAAACAATTAGGTGTTCCGATGACAACAAATAAACAATCCACAGTACTCGAGGCCAAAAGTGCCTCGAGTAACTAATCAACAGTCATTAGACTGTCCCTAATCATGTCCAGACTTGTCATCTGTATTAGCAGTGATGGTCAGTAGGTCGTTTTTTTCTGCTGATATATCGTAATAATATATTTATTAATGCTAGTAAAAAGACGTATTTAGCAATTAGTTTAGATTATGACCGGCCGAACTAAGACAATGTGGCAAGTGTGTGTTTATGTCTGTTAAGTGTATGCAGTGGCGGTTCTGTTTCAATACTTTTTTTCAATTTCAAAATCCTATAATTTGGAGGGGGAGGGTTAATTCACAATATGAATGAATTCGCTCTAAGTTCCAACACCATCAACTGTCTTAGAAACTTCTGGGGTTAACTAATTTCGACACAAAGATATCATTCCTAACATCAATCGATTAGAACAGCGAACTACCAAAGGATTAATTCGCTATTACTTTTCCGATCCACAGTTACTTTCGCAATAAATCGTGGTCTTGTTAGCGAACAAACCAGAAAGTTTTGAAGAAGGAAAAAAATACCCAATTTAAATGAAAACAAAGAACTTGGGATTTCTTCAAAGGTTGAGTTAATTCGTTCATCTTGTAGTGTTTTAATACGTTTGTCGAGTTAACTTATCATTTACATCCTCGACAACTTTCACAAGATAAAATGTTCGGTCATGGGCTCTCGGCGAATCATTCTGTTTACGTTTCTTATTACTGCAAAGCTCTGAGATTTCCATTTTAATCCCTTATTAGCGCGGAAGTTTTGTTCTTCTTTTTCCCTACTCGCAAGCGAATGCTTGCGGTGCCGAGAAAGAAGACTCCGCACGTTTAATGACAAACTTTAAAACTCACGAAATCAAATGTCGTATTCGAGAACCTTAATTACATTAGTCCTTCAGCGCACACAGCTGTGCCAAATGACTCACGTGTTGCCGTGCGCTGTTTAAACACGTCAATTATGGAACGCGATACCCCTAGAGATGAATGTACAAAACAAGAACATCGGTCCTTTCATGCATAAAATAAAAACAAGGCTAAATAAATTATCCATATACATTTAATTAAGTAATTAATGTGAAGGAATTTCAGATTCCTTAAGGGTTTTACACAAAATTGCTTCTTTCGCTCATTTCTGAAACTATAAATATTGTAAGTGATTGGTTCTTTTCAAATAAGAAAGGCAAACCCAAAATGGTTGACATTTATTCGCGTGCATAATCAAAGAAAGCCTGCAGAAGCGAAAAGAATTATAACAAAGAAAAGAAATATTCTTAAAATAATGTATACGTAGTAAGCAGAATTTTACTTATTTATGCATCCCCTAACAATCCTTAGCCCACCCACGGTACGAATGTACTGTAGGTTCCCAAAAACCTTTCATGAGTGGAAGACACATAACAAATCAAATGTCTTAAATCCGATATCAGTTAAACCAATGACTTAAAGCCTTCGACAACATCACTTTATAAATCCATACAGGAATCATTTAATTGTTGCGTATTGGGTGGTCAGCTGCTATTTGATCCTCCGCAGCTCAGTCGGTATAGACAAAGGCCTTTGGTCAGAAAGACCTCGGTTTGATTCCCATCAACGAAGTGAGGAACCTTTATCTAGTCTCTTTCGACGAAAGGTGAGTTAGCCGGTCTTATACGGAGGTAGAGAGTTTTTTTTCACACGAAAACTCGGGTTTTTCGTCCCCCAGAACAGGTAAACCGGCCGGTGAACACACACACACACACAGAGAGAGATGCCATTCAGACCAAAAGTTCCATAATTTTTCAAATTAAGTAGTGGTTTTCTAAAAACTACTCTTCTAAGCAGGGATTTCTTTGAGTTTTCTATGAAGATAAAAGTAAGGTAAAGTGTTCAACTGTTGGTGCGTCAGAAGTTATCACACGGCGAAGTCAGTCTTCATCATTACACTTACGAAACCGGTAAAAATAACCGAATACATAGAAAAGTGCTTAATACGATACTGGCTGGTTACTTGTGTAAATGCCAGGGAAAATATTAATCAAAAGAAAGAAAGAAAGGCAACGGAATGAAGAACGGGGAGGAATAGTGTGTGTTTGTGTTTTCTGGTTCTGTTTGCATGTTATAAAAACCGAGGATTTTTCATTGTTAATTGTTAATATATACTTCTTTTCCAATTGAAAAGTACGACGCCTCCCCCTCCGCAGCGAAGGATTTAGTGCTCCCTCTCAAAGCTGTTCTCCTTATTTTGAGTACTTCTGATTTAGGCACCTCCTACTATCAGATTTCAAAATGAACAATCGTCAATACAGTCTATCAACACTTATTTTTATAGTCTACCATAATTCACGAATTCCAGAAGAAAATAGAATTCATTACTCATACAGTCATGCCATTTGTCTTCAATTTCGAAGACTTCTTAAGACTTTTTCTTCAGATCTTACGAGAGTGGTCTGAAAAGTTCTCGGCTTAACAATGAAAAAACGAATTTATAATTTCAAAATAATTTTTATTTTTCAACATAATCTCCCTTAAGACAATACATTTATTCCAGCGCCATCCATTATCCCGTCCCTGTAGTGGTTCTCAGTAAGATCTGCAAAATACCCCTCTACAGCTGCAATCACCCCTTGATTCGAAGTAAAACGCTGACCAGTGAGGAAGAGTTTTAGTTTTGGGAAGAGATGGGAGTCAGAGGGAGCCAAATCTGAGGAATAGGGTGGATGTTCCAACAATTCAAAGTGCAGATCCCTTAATTTTCCCATTGCCAAAACACCTTTGTGGGCATTGTCCTGATGAAAGATGATTTTTTTCTTTCTGCAAACCGAGTCTTTTCTCACAAATTTTGTCGTCCAGTCTGGTTAAAAGATCGGAATAATATACCCCGGTTATTGTTTTACCCTTCTCAAGTAATTAATAAACAAAATGCCTTTAGCATCGCCCAACACCGATGCGATAACCTTGTCTTCTTTGGCGTTGAACAACCAGCTTCTGTCCACTGTTTTGACTGCTGTTTGGATTCTGGTGTGTAATGGTGAATCCAAGTCTCATCCACAGTAATAAATCGACGCACACGAAATCAGTTTTATTCTTGTTAAAACGCTCCAAGCACTGTTCAGAGATTTTCATTCTTGAGCAAAGCTTTTTCATTTGCAATTCTTCATGCAAAATATATCCTACACGTTCTTTTGAAATGCCTATAGTCTCAGCGATTTCACACACTTTGACTCGCCGGTCATCCAGTAACATATCGTGCACTTGATCAATGATTTCTTGTGATGTTACAATTTTTGGACGTCCCTCACGTGGATCATCTTCAAGGCTGGTACGGCCACGTTTAAATTGGGCAGCCCATTTCTTAATTATCGAAAACAAAGGAAAAGAGTGTCCATAAACTTTTATGGACTTCGAATGAATTTCTTTTGGCGTTAAACCTTCTTTTGCAAAGAATTTTATAACCACACGGTTCTCAATCTTATCCATTTCAAGGGATACAGACAACACTTTTGCTTCAGACAGCTGTATAAAACAATCTCCTTAATAGAATAACCTGCAGTTTCATGGATGCTTATGACAAATGTACCAACTTAGAAAAAAATTCTTACCGATAGTGTTACCATGTATGGTCGAGGCCGAGAACCTTTCAGACCGCCTTCGTATATCTAACGATTTAATTATCGCATAGTGACTGGATTATTAAGTGACTTAAAGTCACTCCGTGTGAAACAGCCGAATGATAAACCTTGCATTTTCATAAATATAAGAAGAAAAAAAAGGTTCCTAAAGAAATATCTATGCTATAAGTATGTAAAAGTCTAGCTGTATCGCTCTACCTGCGCCTTGGATAAACATGATGATGCATCGCTGATATCAATGACAGTTGTGTCCGGCACTGTGAACTTTCTCCTGTTCCTACTTGTAATACAGACGTGATTTATTTGAATTCCTTGGACAGTTCGCATTTTGTCAATAAATCTGAGCACTTAGTGATGACTTTAATTAAATCCTCCATTGCGCGCTCCCTCTGGTATTCCAAGCAACCCTTCAAATCAACAATCCAAAAGATCGATAAATGACTTTCTAGCAGTTGTGATCTCTTGGAATAGAGTAGTTGAAACTCGAAATTAGAAGTTTCAAATTGACATTTCTTGCGATGATCGAACGAAAAAATAGAAAAAAAAAACTGATAATATATTAAATAAAAACACTCTTCATAGCATTATAATATATAAAAATGGAACAAAAGAAGTAAGCCAAAATGAAAGCTATATTAATAAACAAAATGTATATAAAGCACATCATCCACTTGGTTTCAAAATATCGATAATTATTTCACTTTATTATTAAATACACAAACACGCATGCGCCTTCTCAATAAGTACACAACGTATAAGCAATAACAATAAGTTCCCGACAGTGCAAATAGTACAGATACGGAGCTTGTTCGACATTTTCTAAAACTTTGTAAAAGAAATATCCCGAAGAAATGAAATTTTGTTATTTTTGAAAAGGTGCAAATTCTGTGTGCACCTTTTCTTGATTCTCAGACTCGCCAAACTGAAAACGCGAAGCACTAAAAAAGACGAGAGCCAAGGTGTTCTTTGTTTTCTGCAATTGGTGGAAGTTGCTGCTAGAATTGCTAGCGAAGCAACTAAGACTAGCAAAACTGCACTATTTTTATAAAATTATAATGGAAGTATATTCTCACAAATAAAAATATAAACAAAAACGTAAATATAAAACTAGATACACATAAAATTACTATATAGTATTCTAACACCAAATTCTAAAAAAATAACATACTTTATAAAGAAAGAAAGCAAGGAAACAATTACAGGCTGTGTGGATAGATGTCTGAATTCTATTACAGTGAACCATACTTCTCCAACTGCAAGCATGCCATTGAAACTATAACACCGAATCGCTTAAGTAGTTGAATAATGCTTTCAATTCTTTGTATCAAATATATACGAAAAAAATCCATTTTTAATATAATACACGGTATAGTTGGTTCGGTAGTGGATATGTATTTTTTCCCTTGGACTATGGTACCAATTATATCTTTATATTTGTTCAATGAATTAGGAATAAATGTACCCTGTCAAATCAGCTACTGAAAAAAAAAAATCAATGCAGTCACCACAAATCGATGCAAACTCCGTCTTCAATTGCATTTCGCACAATGCCCTTTTTCTTAGATAGTAAGCTGCTCTTTTGAATCTCTCACATAAGTGCCACAATGGCAAAACATAGAGAGAGACAGAGAGAGAGAGAGAGATGGACACAGAGAGGGAAATATTCCTTCGTGCATCTGAATGACTTCATGTCAACACAATCCGAGATGAAAAAAAAAAAATAAGAAAGCCTTCTTGGTCAAATCAAATTCAATGCAAACTTCAAACAAGAAAATCAAATTGAAAATATCTCATACAGGGAAAACTGACAGGGTGGAGAGATTACTAGCGGAAAAGGATAAGCACGTGTCGGGAAAGAAAAAAAAAAAAGTTTCATATTTTGATGGCAGCTGCGAATACCAGATGGGATAAGTCAAAGAAATGGGGGGGAGAATATACCGTTGTGCTGTAGTTTAGTGGGGAAATACCGAAATATAAAAATAAATTAAATGTTTCTGGCGTATTTCTTCGAACAGAAAAAAAATAAGATTAAATTGGCTTTTTTCTCAAAATTTTATGCACTGTGGAAGTAAAAATGTAGAAATGAAATTTAAAAAAAAAAATAATGGGGGCTTTACTTTTTTTTTTTTTTTTTTCGTGAGCATCACTTCGAAAGAGCCTCCGTAGCTCAGTCGGTATAGACCAGTGATGGCGAACCTATGACACGCGTGTCAGCACTGACACACTTGAGGGTTTCAGGTGACACACCTTGGATGTTGAAAAATATTGGTATTCTGATGAAAAAACTGCGATAAATCGTGTAAGATCGCTCTGAGTTAAGGCGAAGGTAGGTTTGGGTTCTTTCAAAGAATTATATTTTATAGTTAGCCTATTTCTATTTTATTTCGTAGTTAGCTTATTTCTATTTTATTTTGTAACTAGCCTATAAACAACGAGCATTTTAAGTTTACGTTTTCTTTCTTAATCATTATAATTTTTGCATAGCCATATGATATTATAAAAACTTATAAAAATTATTATCAATATTATACGATATAAACTTATAAATACGTGCTTTATATATTATAAACTTAAAGTTTTCATTTGACTTCTGTGTGAAATTCGTTCATACATGCATTCCAAGTCTCTCGACTGAGTAATACAAGTTCTAAACATATTTAAACCCACTTTAACAGAAAATATAATTCGCAGCATTAAATATTGAATTTATCTGATTAAATAATGAAAACATTTTTATAGTTGCAATAAATTCAGTAGATTTTGTTAAATAATGCAAATAGTAACAACTTACGATGACGTCGCAACAAAAACCAACTAAATAGTTGCTATTTAGTAGCAGGATAGAAAGTAAAACGTAACAAGGTTGCTACGAACGGACTGGTAATAAATCTGGCAACCCTGCTGAAAGAAGTAGTGGTAGTCTTGCATGGTCTGCCACTTAAGTAATTTGAGTTGCTGGTGTATAATTCATTTCCAGTAATTGTTAGTTCTTATTAATTATTACTGCTGTACATAATTGTGCTCTTTTTTAATTTGTGAACCCTTTTACAATGGCAGCTAGACTAATAAAAAACTAAAATTATCACAGAAAGGAAGTGGAAGAAATTTCCAGGATGCCTGGACTGAACAATATGGTATTATTGATAGAGGCGATAAAGTTTTCTGTAAATTGTGTGGCGAGCTATCTGTGAGTAGAATTTGGAATGTAAGAAGACATTTTGAAACTAAGCACAAATGGCTCCTAGAAAAAACTTTTGAAGAAAGAATACATATCGCAACATCTAAAACTGGCAGAATCACAATCTTGTCATCCCTCAAAACAGGCAAATTGGCCAAGTAAAGTGAACACTGCTACCCCACCAACCATTTTAATTAAATTTGTTTCAGGACCTTCAAATTTAGTAGCCGCAAGTTACAGTATTTCACATACTATTGTTGAACATGGGAAACCACTTAGTGTTGGTGATTATATTAAAGAAGCTTTCGTAAAGTGTGCACCATTTTTATTTGAGGACATTCATAATAAGGAGGCTATTGTAAAGCGCACGAAAGAATTACCATTAAGTAGGAATACTATTAAAGACAGAGTTATATCAATGAATGCTAGTATAGAAAATCAAATACAACAAAACTTGAACTCATGCCATTGTTTTTCCATTTGTCTCCACAAAACTACAGATATTACGTCATCAGCTCGATTGGCTATTATTGCAAGGTATGTTCACGGTGATTCTATGCATGAGGAATTGATAAAGTTAGAAAATTTACCTCAAAACACGACAGGCAAAGACATATGCGACCGTGTTGTTAAAGTGTTCCGTGAGAAACAGATAGATTTATCGAAAATATTTTCGATTACAACTGATGGCGCGCCTAATATGGTTGGCCGTAATGTCGGTTTTATCAAAGAATTTACAGAATATGTTGGTCATCCCCTGGTTTGTTTCCATTGTATTATACATCAGGAGACACTGTGTGCGAAATCAGGCTTAAAAGATTTGGATGATGTGATGAGAATTGTGATAAAGGTAACTAATTTTATTGCTGCCAGGGCTTTAAACAAACGAGAATTTAATTCACTTTTAAGCGAAGTTGAATCAGTGTACAATGGTCTGTTAATATTAATGTACAATAATATTCGATGATTGAGTCGTGGCCAAGTACGTGAACGGTTTGCTGAATGTTTAAATGAAAGTAAATTATATTTAAATACGAAGGGCGTGGAGCACGAATTTTCTCAGTTGAACGATTCTGCTTGGCTCAGTAAGCTGATGTTTTTCACAGATTTTTCATTGCACCTGAATGAACACTTAATATACAATTGCAAGGTTTCGGAAAATCTGTCGATGTTACGTTTGGCACAATCAAGAGCTTTGAGAATAAACTCAAAATATTTCAACGTGATTTAGAAAGTAACAATTTTAAGTATTTCCCAAAAGTGAAAAATTGTTTTAATGAAACCAGCCCCAAAAATTGTGAACAACATATCAACCAAGCTATTGAAGTTCTAAAGTCAGCAACTGAGCAGTTTTCTTCTATATTTAAGCAATTTCGAATGTTGGAACAAACAATCCAATTCATAAAGCATCCCGATGAAACAGAATTCATGGATCTTAAATTAGATGGCTTTGAGTGGTTGGATTTAAAAGATCTAGAAATGCTAGCCGACTTCCAGTGTAATCCTATCTGGAAAAGAAAGTTTATTGCTGTTAGAAATGAATTAGAAGAACTTGAGCGGGAACGTCTGCATGATGCCGCGTGTAAAAATTCAGACTGTGAAATTCTAAGCGTGTGGAATAG